>NW_026057580.1:28357135-28461270 GCF_023721935.1 Panthera uncia | reverse complement strand
TAAATTCCTAGCAGTGCTATTGCTGGGTCATAGGGTAGGTCTATTTTTAATTTTCTGAGGAACCTCCACACTGCTTTCCAGAGCGGCTGCACCAATTTGCATTCCCACCAACAGTGCAAGAGGGTTCCTGTTTCTCCACATCCTCTCCAGCATCTATAGTCTCCTGATTTCTTCATTTTGGCCACTCTGACTGGCGTGAGGTGGTATCTGAGTGTGGTTTTGATTTGTATTTCCCTGATGAGGAGCGACGATGAACATCTTTTCATGTGCCTGTTGGCCATCCGGATGTCTTCTTTAGAGAAGTGTCTATTCATGTTTTCTGCCCATTTCTTCACTGGGTTATTTGTTTTTCGGGTGTGGAGTTTGATGAGCTCTTTATAGATTTTGGATACTAGCCCTTTGTCCGATGTGTCATTTGCAAATATCTTTTCCCATTCCGTTGGTTGCCTTTTAGTTTTGTTGGTTGTTTCCTTTGCTGTGCAGAAGCTTTTTATCTTCATAAGGTCCCAGTAATTCACTTTTGCTTTTAATTCCCTTGCCTTTGGGGATGTGCCGAGTAAGAGATTGCTACGGCTGAGGTCAGAGAGGTCTTTTCCTGCTTTCTCCTCTAAGGTTTTGATGGTTTCCTGTCTCACATTCAGGTCCTTTATCCATTTTGAGTTTATTTTTGTGAATGGTGTGAGAAAGTGGTCTAGTTTCAACCTTCTGCATGTTGCTGTCCAGTTCTCCCAGCACCATTTGTTAAAGAGACTGTCTTTTTTCCATTGGATGTTCTTTCCTGCTTTGTCAAAGATGAGTTGGCCATACGTTTGTGGGTCTAGTTCTGGGGTTTCTATTCTATTCCATTGGTCTATGTGTCTGTTTTTATGCCAATACCATGCTGTCTTGATGATGACAGCTTTGTAGTAGAGGCTAAAGTCTGGGATTGTGATGCCTCCTGCTTTGGTCTTCTTCTTCAAAATAACTTTGGCTATTCGGGGCCTTTTGTGGTTCCATATGAATTTTAGGATTGCTTGTTCTAGTTTCGAGAAGAATGCTGGTGCAATTTTGATTGGGATTGCATTGAATGTGTAGATAGCTTTGGGTAGTATTGACATTTTGACAATATTTATTCTTCCAATCCATGAGCAGGGAATGTCTTTCCATTTCTTTATATCTTCTTCAATTACCTGCATAAGCTTTCTATAGTTTTCAGCATACAGATCTTTTACATCTTTGGTTAGATTTATTCCTAGGTATTTTATGCTTCTTGGTGCAATTGTGAATGGGATCAGTTTCTTCATTTGTCTTTCTGTTGCTTCATTGTTAGTGTATAAGAATGCAACTGATTTCTGCACATTGATTTTGTATCCTGCAACTTTGCTGAATTCATGTATCAGTTCTAGCAGACTTTTGGTGGAGTCTATCGGATTTTCCATGTATAATATCATGTCATCTGCAAAAAGCGAAAGCTTGACTTCATCTTTGCCAATTTTGATGCCTTTGATTTCCTTTTGTTGTCTGATTGCTGATGCTAGAACTTCCAGCACTATATTAAACAACAGCGGTGACAGTGGGCATCCCTGTCGTGTTCCTGATCTCAGGGAAAAAGCTCTCAGTTTTTCCCCGTTGAGGATGATGTTAGCTGTGGGCTTTTCATAAATGGCCTTTATGATCTTTAAGTATGTTCCTTCTATCCCGACTTTCTCAAGGGTTTTTATTAAGAAAGGGTGCTGGATTTTGTCAAAGGCCTTTTCTGCATCGATTGACAGGATCATATGGTTCTTATCTTTTCTTTTATTAATGTGATGTATCACATTGATTGATTTGCGAATGTTGAACCAGCCCTGCAGCCCAGGAATGAATCCCACTTGATCATGGTGAATAATTCTTTTTATATGCTGTTGAATTCGATTTGCTAGTATCTTATTAAGAATTTTTGCATCCATATTCATCAGGGATATTGGCCTGTAGTTCTCTTTTTTTACTGGGTCTCTGTCTGGTTTAGGAATCAAAGTAATACTGGCTTCATAGAATGAGTCTGGAAGTTTTCCTTCCCTTTCTATTTCTTGGAATAGCTTGAGAAGGATAGGTATTATCTCTGCTTTAAATGTCTGGTAGAACTCCCCTGGGAAGCCATCTGGTCCTGGACTCTTATTTGTTGGGAGATTTTTGATAACCGATTCAATTTCTTCGCTGGTTATGGGTCTGTTCAAGCTTTCTATTTCCTCCTGATTGAGTTTTGGAAGAGTGTGGGTGTTTAGAAATTTGTCCATTTCTTCCAGGTTGTCCAATTTGCTGGCATATAATTTTTCATAGTATTCCCTGATAATTGTTTGTATCTCTGAGGGATTGGTTGTAATCATTCCATTTTCATTCATGATTTTATCTATTTGGGTCATCTCCCTTTTCTTTTTGAGAAGCCTGGCTAGAGGTTTGTCAATTTTGTTTATTTTTTCAAAAAACCAACTCTTGGTTTCGTTGATCTGCTCTACCGTTTTTTTAGATTCTATATTGTTTATTTCTGCTCTGATCTTTATTATTTCTCTTCTTCTGCTGGGTTTAGGCTGCCTTTGCTGTTCTGCTTCTATTTCCTTTAGGTGTGCTGTTAGATTTTGTATTTGGGATTTTTCTTGTTTCTTGAGATAGGCCTGGATTGCAATGTATTTTCCTCTCAGGACTGCCTTCGCTGCATCCCAAAGCGTTTGGATTGTTGTATTTTCATTTTCGTTTGTTTCCATATATATTTTAATTTCTTCTCTAATTGCCTGGTTGACCCACTCATTCGTTAGTAGGGTGTTCTTTAACCTCCATGCTTTTGGAGGTTTTCCAGACTTTTTCCTGTGGTTGATTTCAAGCTTCATAGCATTGTGGTCTGAAAGTATGCATGGTATAATTTCAATTCTTGTAAACTTATGAAGGGCTGTTTTGTGACCCAGTATATGATCTATCTTGGAGAATGTTCCATGTGCACTCGAGAAGAAAGTATATTCTGTTGCTTTGGGATGCAGAGTTCTAAATATATCTGTCAAGTCCATCTGATCCAATGTATCATTCAGGGCCCTTGTTTCTTTATTGACTGTGTGTCTAGATGATCTATCCATTTCTGTAAGTGGGGTGTTAAAGTCCCCTGCAATGACCACATTCTTATCAATAAGGTTGCTTATGTTTATGAGTAATTGTTTTATATATCTGGGGGCTCGGGTATTTGGCGCATAGACATTTATAATAGTTAGCTCTTCCTGGTGGATAGACCCTGTGATTATTATATAATGCCCTTCTTCATCTCTTGTTACAGCCTTTAATTTAAAGTCTAGTTTGTCTGATATAAGTATGGCTACTCCAGCTTTCTTTTGGCTTCCAGTAGCATGATAAATAGTTCTCCATCCCCTCACTCTCAATCTAAAGGTGTCCTCCGATCTAAAATGAGTCTCTTGTAGACAGCAAATAGATGGGTCTTGTTTTTTTATCCATTCTGATACCCTATGTCTTTTAGTTGGCACATTTAATCCATTAACATTTAGTGTTATTATAGAAAGATATGGGTTTAGAGTCATTGTGATGTCTGTATGTTTTATGCTTGTAGTGATGTCTCTGGTACTTTGTCTCACAGGATCCCCCTTAGGATCTCTTGTAGGGCTGGTTTCGTGGTGACAAATTCCTTCAGTTTTTGTTTGTTTGGGAAGACCTTTATCTCTCCTTCTATTCTAAATGACAGACTTGCTGGATAAAGGATTCTCGGCTGCATATTTTTTCTGTTTAGCACACTGTAGATATCGTGCCAAGCCTTTCTGGCCTGCCAAGTTTCAAAGGAGAGATCAGTCACGAGTCTAATAGGTCTCCCTTTATATGTGAGGGCACGTTTATCCCTTGCTGCTTTCAGAATTTTCTCTTTATCCTTGTATTTTGCCAGTTTCACTATGATATGTCGTGCAGAAGATCGATTCAAGTTACGTCTGAAGGGAGTTCTCTGTGCCTCTTGGATTTCAATGCCTTTTTCCTTCCCCAGTTCAGGGAAGTTCTCAGCTATAATTTGTTCAAGTACCCCTTCAGCACCTTTCCCTCTCTCTTCCTCCTCTGGGATACCAATTATGCGTATATTATTTTTTTTTAGTGTATCACTTAGTTCTCTAATTTTCCCCTCATACTCCTGGATTTTTTTATCTCTCTTTCTTTCAGCTTCCTCTTTCTCCATAACTTTATCTTCTAGTTCACCTATTCTCTCCTCTGCCTCTTCAAGCCGAGCCATCGTGGTTTCCATTTTGTTTTGCATTTCGTTTAAAGCGTTTTTCAACTCCTCGTGACTGTTCCTTAGTCCCTCGATCTTTGTGGCAAGAGATTCTCTGCTGTCCTGTATACTGTTTTCAAGCCCAGCGATTAATTTTATGACTATTATTCTAAATTCACTTTCTGTTATATTATTTAAATCCTTTTTGATCAGTTCATTAGCTGTTGTTATTTCCTGGAGATTCTTCTGAGGGGAATTCTTCCGTTTGGTCATTTTGGATAGTCCCTGGCGTGGTGAGGACCTGCAGTGCACTTCCCCTGTGCTGTGGTGTATAACTGGAGTTAGTGGGCGGGGCCGCAGTCCAACCCGATGTCTGCCCCCAGCCCACTGCTGGGGCCACAGTCAGACTGGTGTGTGCCTTCTCTTCCCCTCTCCTAGGGGCAGGATTCACTGTGGGGTGGCGTGTCCCGTCTGGGCTACTTGCACACTGCCAGGCTTGTGTTGCTGGGGATCTGGGGTATTAGCTGGGGTGGGTAGGCAAGGTGCACGGGGGGTGGAGGGGCAGGCTTAGCTCGCTTCTCCTTAGGTGATCCACTTCAGGAGGAGCCCTGTGGCAGCGGGAGGGAGTCAGATCCGCTGCCGGAGGTTTGGCTCTGCAGAAGCACAGAGTTGGGTGTTTGCGCGGAGCGAGCAAGTTCCCTGGCAGGAACTGGTTCCCTTTGGGATTTTGGCTGGGGGATGGGCGGGGGAGATGGCGCTGGCGCCTTTGTTCCCCGCCAAGCTGAGCTCTGCCGTCCGGGGGCTCAGCAGCTCTCCCTCCCTTTGTCCTCCAGCCTTCCCGCTTTCCGAGCAGAGCTGTTAACTTATGACCTCCCAGACGCTAAGTCGCGCTTGCTGTCAGAACACAGTCCGTCCGGCCCCTCCGCTTTTGCCAGCCAGACTCGGGGGCTCTGCTTGGCGGGCGAGCCGCCCTTCCGCCCCGGCTCCCTCCCGCCAGTCCGTGGAGCGCGCTCCGCCTCGCCGCCCTTCCTACCCTCTTCCGTGGGCCTCTCGTCTGCGCTTGACTCCGGAGACTCCCTTCTGCTAATCCTCTGGCGGTTTTCTGGGTTCTTTAGGCAGGTGTAGGTGGATTCTAAGTGATCGGCAGGACGCGCTGTGAGCCCCGCGTCCTCCTACGCCGCCATCTTCCGGAACCTAGCGGATCTTAATAATTATAATTTTAAAAGTATATATTTACTGATTTTAATAAATATTAAATTTGTTAATTTGTGTATTTCATTAAAAACGCAATTGAAATTCTCAGTATTTTAAGTATAATAGAGAACCTGGTTATAGTTTCTTTGGGGAAGCAAGATGTAGCTTTCTATAACTAAACATCATTTCGAAAAGAAACAGTCTGTTAGAAATTTATTCTAGTATGTATATATACATTAAAGTTTGAGAAGCACTTACACATATCATGTTCTCTCACTGCTATGTACTTATTTTAGAAATGAAAAATGAAAATATTTTATAGTAATTTCACAGCTATGAGTTTCATAGAGTTCATGACATTTTTCATTATCCTTCTTTTGCATAAATGTGACTCTACTACATAAATCAGTTTCTATAATTGGAGCTTGGATTTGTTTTTTCTTTACTCAGTTTTCTAAAAACAAAATTGCAAACCAGAAAGAATGATCCTCAGGAAATATACAGTTTGGTAAATAAGTAGAGGTCAGAATAGTTAATCAGCACTTTAATAAGCCTAATCGAAACCATAGATGCTCTTGAGAGAAATAAATTATCTGCATATAAAAAATCCCACAGGCATTTCTTAAAGTTCAGTTTATGCAGTGATTTATTAATTATGATCTGATTTAGGCTGATGAGTGGTCAGTTTTCTAATTCACTTCTATTATTTCCTGGAAAATTATAAAAGACATGCATGTTTGAGAATTTTTAACCATTTTAGCTATATTAACAACAATAAAGACTTTTAAAGAATTTCAGAAAATTCTGATTCCATGCTGAATTCGAATATACGTCCAAACTTTAGCTTAAAATTAAACTCCAAAAAAGCAATTATCTAGAAAGAAATATACTTTATATATTTCTATTTCTCTGTTATGCCTTGTGGCAAGATGGAAAATATGTAATGCCATGATGCAACTCTTTTGTTATATTTTTAAAAAGGAAAGTAGAAAAATATAATTCTTAAAATGTATTTATTTTAGAGAGAGAAATCATGAGCAGAGAGGGGTAGAGAGAGAGGAAGAGAGAGAATCCCAAGCAGGCTTCATGCTGTCAGTACAGTGTTCAATGCAGGGCTCGATCCCATGAACTTTGAGATCATGACCTGGCTGAGATCAAGAGCCAGATGCTTAACCCACTGAGCCACCCAGGTGCCTTAAGAAGTGTAATTTTTAAAATGCGTATTCTTACTGTTAAGTAATTACAAGGGATCTTTCTTTCTCTGGGTATTTCTTATTTAGTGCAAATTTTCTAAATCCTGCTGCTATAGAATTGTATAGGAAATTTAAAAATTCTCTTTTAATATTAACCCCAACTCAAACATGCCTCTTAAGTAAATACTACCTACAAATTGAGGAAACAAATTGAGGAATCATGAATCTTCCCCTTGGCAGAAAATGCAATATAAATATAAAGGAAACCAACTTAAAAGTAGAATTTAAATTCTTACCAAGGATTCAGGATCTTATAAAACTGACAAAAGTTCCATTGAAGAATTGCTTCAATCATAAACTATGCTGTGGACATTAGATCTAGACTAGTTAAAACTGAAGAAGAGAAAATAAGAATGATTACATGAGAAGCCATTCAAAGGATAATAATTTATATATTAAAGATTAATCAAAGGAGAAGTAAAGGATGCAGTAAGAAAATATGGGGTATGTTTAGGTTTGGGGGCATGTCAGAAACCAAAATCTTATAATTTTATTTTATTTAACAAAGTACCCATTTTATTTTATTGTTTTTTTCAAGTTTTTACTTAAACACCGGGTATCTAACATATATAGAAAAATTGATTTCAGGTGTAGAATTTAGTGATTCATTACTTACATGTAATCAATATCCAGGGCTTGTCACACATGCCCTACTTAATGACCATCACCCATTTAACACAGCCCCTACCGAGCTCCCTCCATCAACCCTCAGTTTGTTTTCTATAGTTAAGAGTCCCTTATGGTTTGCTTCCCTTTCTCTTTTTTTTCCTTTCCCTGTGTTCATCTGTTTTGTTTCTTAACTTCCACCACATGAGTGAAATCATATGGTACTGTCTTTCTCTTAGTGATTTATTTCACTTAGCATAATACACTCTAGGTCCATCCACACCATTGCAAATGGAAAGATTGCATTCTTTTTGATGACTGAGTAATATTCTATTCTCTCGCGTGTGTGCTCTCTCTCTCCCTCTCTCTTCTCTCTCATATATATATATATATACACACACACACACACACACACACACATCCATCAGTCGATGGATATTTGTACTTTTTCCATAGTTTGCTTATTATTGATAATTCTACTATAAACATCAGGGCGCATGTGCCCCTTGGAATCAGTATTTTTGTATTCTTTGGCTAAATACCTAGTAGAGCAACTGTTAGGTCATAGGGCAGTGCTATTTTTAACTTTTTGAGGAACCTCCATACTGTTTTCCAGAGTGGCTGCACCAGTTTGCATTTCTATCACCAGTGTAAGAGGGTTCTCCTCTTCTACACCCTTACTAATATTTTGTGTTTCCTGTGTTGTTAATTTTAGCCATTTTGACTGCTGCGAGTTGGCATCTCATCATGGTTTTGATTTGTATTTCCTTGATGATGAGTGATGTTGAGCATCTTCTCATGTGCCTGTTAGCCATCTGGCTGACTTCTTTGAAAAAAATGTCTGTTTGTGTTTTCTGCCCATTTCTTAACTGGATTATTTACTTTTGGGGTGTTAAGTTTGATAAGTTCTTTATAGATTTTGGATACTAACCCTTTATCCGATATGTCATTTTCAAATATCTTCTCCTATTCTACAGGCTGCCATTTAGTTTTGTTGATTGTTTCCTTCACCGTGCAAAAGCTTTTTATCTTGATAGTCCAAATAGTTCATTTTTGTTTTTGTTTCCTTTGCCACTGGAGATGTGTCTAGTAAGAAGATGCTCCAGGGGCGCCTGGGTGGCTCAGTCGGTTAAGCGTCCGACTTCAGCTCAGGTCACGATCTCACAGTCCGGGAGTTCGAGCCCCACATTGGGCTCTGGGCTGATGGCTCAGAGCCTGGAGCCTGCTTCTGATTCTGTGTCTCCCTCTCTCTCTGCCCCTCCCCCGTTCATGCTCTGTCTCTCTCTGTCTCAAAAATAAATAAACGTTAAAAAAAAAATTAAAAAAAAAAAAAAAGAAGAAGATGCTCCAGCTGACGTGAAAGAGGTTGCTGTCTGTGTTCTCCCCCAGCATTTTGATGGTTTCCTGTCTCACATTTAGGTCTTTCATCCATTTTGAGTTTATTTTTGTGTATGGTGTAAGAAAGTGGTACATGCTCATTCTTCTGCATGTCTCTGTCCAGTTTTCACAACACCATTTGTTGAAGAGACTCCCCCCCCCCCCCGACCCGCCGCCATTGGATATTCTTTCCTGCTTTGTCAAAGATGAGTTGACCATATAGTTTTGGGTCCATTTCTGAGTTCTCTATTCTGTTCCATTGATATATATGTCTGTTTTTGTGCCACTACCATATTGTCTTGTTGACTACAGCTTTGTAATATAGCTTGAAGTCCAGAATCAGGATGCTTCCAGATTTGCTTTGCTTTTTTCAGGATGGCTTTGGCTATTTGGGGTCTTTTGCAGTTCCAAATTTAATATTGTTTGTTCTAGCTCTGTGAAAAATTCTGGTGGTATTTTGATAGGGATTGCATTAAATGTGAAGATAGCTTTGGATAGTATAGACATTGTAACAATATTTGTTCTTCTTATCCATGAGCATGAAATGTTTTTCCATTTCTTTGTGTCCTATTCAATTTCTTTCATAAGTCTTCTATAGTTTTTAACACATAGATCTTTTACCTCTTTGGTTAGGTTTATCCCGAGGTATGTTATATTTTTTGGTGTAATTGTAAAAGGGATCAATTCCTTGATTTGTTTTTTCTGCTATTTCATTATTGGTGTATAGAAATGCAACAGATTTTTGGACATTGACTTTATATCCAACTCTGCTGAATTCGTGTCTAATAATTTTTTTGGTGGAGTTTTTGGGTTTTCTACATAGAGTATCCTGTCATCTGCAAATAGTGAAAGTTTGATTTCTTCCTTGCTGGTTTATACGCCCTTTATTTCTTTTTCTTGTTTTATTGCTGAGGTTAAGACTTCTACTTCTTTGTTAAATAACAGTGGTTAGAGTGGACATCCCTGTCTTGTTCTTGACTGTATAGGAAAAGCTCTGTTTTTCCCATTGATAATGATATTAGCTGTGGGTCTTTAGTATGTGAACTTTATGATGTTGAGTTATGTTTCCTCTATCCCTACTTTGTTGAGGGTTTTAAGTGTATTTTTGTGCAACCTCAGGGAAACTTTGGAAATGCATATATTTTAATGTTTTAAGACTTTTTCATAATTTAATGTGAAATTATGATCCTCTTTTTAGTTTTTTTTACACCTTATAATTCTGTGATAGCTTTCATCATATGTAAATAGATAGATATAAATACAAACATACATATATACCATATGGCTCATGTGTACATAGTTCTTGAAATAAAATACATTTGAAATATTAAAATTTGGAATGTTAAACAGCTCTAACACACCATCTCTCCAACATTACTCAGATAATTACTGTTTATTCACAGAAAAGTAGTACAAAACTTTATCTCTTTATGAGATGACCTTAATTTCTCTAGCAACATACATATATGTATCCATATACTGAGACAAATGCCAGAACATATAAGACATCTGTTAAATGTAATATGGGAGTGAAGGGTAGGAGGAAAAATCTGGTTGTTGGAAGAAACTGTTCTTCCAGGGATGTGTAGTCATAACAGAGGTCTGGACACTGCTTCATAAGGAATAGGTTGAGAATGTTAGCAAGTTTCCCAAGGAAATGGGAAAATTTTGTGACAAAATAAAATGTATTTTCAAAGGCTTAGAACATGGATTTGAAAGCCCATGGGTTTCTGCTGTTAAGAGAATGTCATACAGTGATTGGAAGAATAAGAAAAAGGTATTTGTCATCACTATAATGATACTCTGGCAAAATGTTTGACACTTTGCATGTAAAAAAAATAATGGTGGTTCAAGGTAATTTACTTTTTGCTAATAGAACTTTTGAAAAATCAAATGAGTTTCTTCGTAAAGTCATGTGTTCTTTAATTTGGGAAAGGTCCTGAAGAATCCAACTATTTCTTGAATATGTTATTTAGGATATTCCAGTACTAGAAATTGTGGACTTTAAATAAAACTTTAAAAAGATTTCATCAGAAAATTCTTCCATACCTGGGTATCTGAGTGCATCAGGATTTGGAATGGGGAATATTGTTTCCAGTGAAATCTCCTAAAATTGTGCCTGCCAAGTGGCTTTTTTTTAATTGAAGTATAATTAACATACAGAGTTATATTAGTTTCAGGTGTATAATATAATGTTTCGAAAATTGTATACATTTCTCAGTGTTCATCAAGATAAGTGTACTTTAATTCTCTATATATTTCACCCATCCCCCTTTTCATCTCCCCTCTGGCAATGACCAATTTGTTCTCTGTATTTAAGCTTTCATTTTTTTTGTTTATCTCTTTTTTGTTTATTCATTTGTTTTGTTTCTTAAATTGTATATATGATGAAATTATGTGGTATTTGTTTCTGAGTGACTTATTTCACTTAGCATTGTACCCTCTAAATCCATCCACTTTGTTGCAGATGGCAAGATCTCATTTTTTTTTCATGGCTAAGTAATATTATTCTCTCTGTGTACACACACACACACACACACACACACACACCCCTCATATTTTTTTATCCATTCATTAAGGATGTTATATAGGCTGTTCCTATATCTGGCTATTGTAAATAATACTGTGATATCATAGCGGTGTATGTATGTATCTTTTCAAATCAGTATTTTTTATTTTCTTTGGTAAATACCAAGTAGTGAATTTTTTAATTTAAATTTAGGCCAAATAGAGAGCTCCAATCACTGGTAGCCTAAAAATAATATCTATCTTGTATCGTGTTTTGGGGATTGACAAATGTATGTAAATGATCTTGCAACATGCCTTGTACATAGGTAGAAATTTTACCCATTGTTACTATATAATAGTATTTTGCGAGCTGGAATATAGCAGTTTATTATAAATAAGCAAAGTTTCTGAATAATAATTGAGAATTTTGCCTTGATAAAATCATTCTGATCATAATAGAGTAATATAGACATAGTGGTACAGGTTATAATAGATTAAGATAAGTTTCATTGCCCAGGTTGGTTCTGGTTGTTTGCATATTATCTCTTAAAAATAATTCCCAGGGTAAAAGTCTGCTTTATTTTATGTTAAATGAATTATTCCTAAAAACAGAATGTAGAAGAAAAAACTTTCTCTTAACATAAGATCACAGTGTAGTTTAAGTGTATTGATTTCTTTTTTCCATTTTTTTTTCTTTATTTTTGGGAAGTTTTTTAACATACAAAATAGGTTGGGGCTCCATATGTGGCATTTGTAGCAGTTGCTTTTGTTGCTTTTATCCCATTGCATCTGTGCTGGGAAGTTCCTAAACACATTTACTATATCTCACTTCAACCTCCACTGTTATACCTTATACTTTTTTTTTTTTTTGGAAGCTGAGGGATCTTAGTGAGCATACACACCCATTAGCCCCTCATAAATCAATCTAGACTATGAATATGTTAATACCATGGGGACAACCCTTGACTAATGGGCAGTACGAGTCAGTGGACAA
The DNA here is from genome assembly GCF_023721935.1 of Panthera uncia. NCBI lineage: Eukaryota > Metazoa > Chordata > Mammalia > Carnivora > Felidae > Panthera > Panthera uncia. The sequence continues at coordinate 28,449,131 of NW_026057580.1, read as the reverse complement.
TTGCTCTGGTTCTCAATCATTCCAGAACACCTTCTATTGTGCCTTCTCCACAGATCTTCAGATGGTCCTCATTGAATGCATAGTTACATATTGCTATATAACAAATTGCCCCCCCCCTGCACTAAGTCCAGTGGCTTAGAACAGCAAGCATTTATTATCTCACCATTTCTGTGATTCAGGAATTTAAGAGTGGCTTATCAGGGTGATTCTAGCTCAGGATCTTTCATTAGGTTGCAGTCAAGTCATTAGCTGGGTGAGTCATATGAAGGACCTGTATGGGGCTAAAGGTCCTCTTCCAAGTACACTCATGTGATTGTTGACCAGAGAATTTACTTCTTCTCTATACGGCCTTTTTCATAGATACTTGAGTATCTTCATGACACAGCAGTTGGCTTGCCTGAGAGAACCAAAGAGAGAAGAATGAGGAAGTCACACTTTGACCAGATGCTGGCTACACCTTAGCAATGAATTATGAAGTAGAGCCTACACTCGATGAGACAAGAATTAGGGTCTTTGCTTTGAAAAGGATGAAGAGTTTTAAAACCACTACAGTGGGACTGAGCACCATTACACACAGTGGCAAAGAACTAAATAGTACATTCCTAGATGACTCTCTTACGTCCCTGTTTCATTTTCCCTACTTCTTCATTGTTGCTTATTTGCATCACCTCCCAAATAAGCAGCCTGTGTTTAAGTCCTTGTCTCAGTTTCTGCAGGTAGAGCATCCTAAATCAAAACAACTTAGTAGTCTGAAACTTAAATAAACTCTCAAGAGTCAAATATGAAGCAATGTTTTACTGAAAACTTATATGAAATAAAATTCATTGTGAGTTTTGTGCATTCATAATCACTGAGAGTTGTAGTTATTATTGCTTCCTTTTATCTAAATTATTTTGCTCTCCATATATATAATTTCAGCAGCTATTTAGACAATATTCTGATTTGTAAAGTGGTCTCGCAAAACTTAGATTTTTGTTGTAATAATTGCCTTCAGGGAATATTCTCTTAATTTGTATGCATAATTAATAGTAAATGACAATAGAATTAATCAGGATAAAAGTAAAAATGTTAAATTAAAAATGGCCTTCAGGATTCATAATTTAGGAAATACTAATAAAAGTACTTATTTTTCATATTAATTAGGATTATACTTTATGCAATTTACTTAAGGCTATAATAAAATTAAGTTACACATTTACAAATACATATAATAATTCAGATTTCAGTCTATCACCATTTCTGCAACAAATCAATCACAAGAGTTTAAAATTCCTATATTTTTAAATATTTAGAAGATACAGTATGCTCAAATGAATAGTACAGAAAATAAGTAACATAGCCTAATATCTTTTGAACAAATGATCAAGGCCATTGTGTTCAGGTCATTGGTTTTGCCTACTCACTAGGATATCCCCAACTTTTCAACATGGTGTTCCTGTTGTGTTTCCCAGGAATTAGGTAGTTTACTATATCAAAATATTGATATAAGCAAAAGGAGCAAAAAAAGTCAATGTGTGAATCCATAGTCATTCACATGAATATATTAAGCAAAAATATTTGGATTCCTAGATCTAATTCAGTTATATAACCATTTCAGTTCCAGTCTAATTACCTAATATATCATCCAGGACTAAGAAGGTATCAGAACACAATGATAAGAGAGATGTAGAATAATTTTATTTTGTTTTATTTTGCCTATGGCTATTCTCCAGAAGTGTGGTTATTTATATGAAAATAAGCCAACAATTCCAGAATGTGTGAATTTTTGACTAAGATATAAGTAAATACACAAAATTAAGCAGAGCATATGAATTCCTAATAACTAAGTGCAATCAGTTATGTAACCTGTAAAGGAAATATCTAACATTCAGAGGGATAGATGCTACATATTTTGGTATATTCTATATATTTCATATTTTTAATTTTTTTAATGTTTTTTTTATAGAGACAGAGCACTAGTGAGGGAGGGGCAGAAAGAGAGGGAGACACAGAATATGAAATAGGTTCCAGGCTCTGAGCTGTCAGCATAGAGCCTGACGTAGGGCTTGAACTCATGAGCTGGGAGATCATGATCTGAGCTGAAGTCAGACACTTAACCAACTGAGCCACCCAGGCACTCCATAATTTGGTATATTCTAAAGCAAATGGATTTATGTAAGGTTGTCACTAATTATTAGAGGGGAAAAAAGGTAGATCACAGAAAAGAACTGTGAGGATTCTGAAATTGTATGAAGTGATTTATTTGCATATTTGATAGTTTTTAGCTATTCTAACTTGAGAATTATTGGCTTCAGCAAGGTTCCAGATATTGAATAAATGATCAGCTTCTGAGCATTTGTAGTTAATATTTTAATGTTGATGCTTTGCAAATGCAAAAAAAAAGATACTAAAATATGGTTGCTTCCTTAATACTTATTAAACAACATCCTACTAAATTATGGTATTCAAATCTGGCAAATGGAATATTAGAGATCGTGACTATACTACTTTCTAAATTGGAAAGTAAATATTTTGAAGTAAAGTAAGAGTTTAATAATGTAAGTTGAATTAAGTCTTATTAAAACTCAATTGTAACACATCTCAACTAAAAAAGGTTTGAATAGAACTGATTGTGTGGGAGGGAGGGAAATTCAGTTTTTAAATACTACTTATTATTTCTTACCCCATTGGATGATACCAGGCATTATTTTATTTGTTTTACATGTTTGCAGACTTTGTTATGTGCCTCAGAGTTTAACTTGATTAATTCCCCAAGTGGTTATTTTGGTGTGGTGGAATCCATAGAGATCCCCACAAACAAGAACAATAACAGACATGGATTATGTTTCACTCTGTTTAAGAGAGAAGAACAGGAACATAATGGGATAGAAATACCACAATGTTGATCTTAGTAAATGTGAAATAAAAATAGCCATATCAAAAGGACAGTATCTACAACTTCAGTGGGATCTGCAGGAAGAGCTTGTTCAAGAGGTAGTGACCAGCAGAGTGCTTATAGAAGAGTGGCCAGGAAAGGTTGTTAACAAAATAGCTACAAACCATACTTAATGATTCTATTTGCAACTTGTCTCCAACAGGTGATGAAGTAGTATTTCCCAATTTGAATCATCATTTGAGGGTAGCTCCTACCACTTGTTAATAGAAGTCCAAACTAACTTTTTTGCACCAAGTACTCAATGGAAGTATGATGTTGTGTCTCTATGAAAGTTTCTTTTGAGTTCTCATTAAAATAAATTTGCTTTCAGTGTTTTAAATTGCTATGCTTCATAATTAATTTGTGTTTTATGGCCTTTCCCCTAGTTTTGTAGATCAAGTCTTGCGTTAAAAACTCGATGTGACAGTTTCATAATTTAGTAGTTTCTTACTAGTGTTTTAAAAGACTTTTTTTTAGCAGTTTTAGGTTCACAACAAAATGCAGAGGAAGATACAGAGATTTCCCATATTTCCCATACACCTCCTGCCCCCACACATGCATGATCTCCCCCATTATTAGCATCACTCACCAGAATGGTAGATTTGTTATCAAGGATGAGCCTACATTGACACATCATAATCACCCAAAACTATAGTTTACCGTAGGGCTCACACTCAGCATTGTATATTCAATGGTTTAAATATGTATGTGTGTGTCTGTGTGTGTGTGTATAATGGATATATATATCCGTTATATGGATATACACTCAGCGTTGTATGTTCAATGGTTTGAATATATATATTACATATAAATATATTCAATACATATAGATAATATATATTCAATATATATGGATATATATCCATATATCCATTATAATATGCAGAATATTTTCACTGCCCTAAAAATCCTCTGTACTCTGCCTGTTCATCCCTTCTCTCCCTCCCCATCACTGGCAACCAACTGATCCTTTTATTCTACTCATAGTTTTGCCTTTTCCAGAATGTCATATAGTTGAAATCTTACAATACATAGCCTTTTTGGATTAGCAATATGCATCTAAATTTCCTGCATGTCTTTTTATAGCTTTATACTCTTTTTTGCAGTACTGAATAATATCCCATTGCTGTAAATAGGCCTTTAATAATGTGATTAAGTGTGGGAAGAGGGGAAGCATTCCATAGTCCTATGATTAGGGTCAGTCTTTTGGTGAGTATGTCTCTGGACGGTGAACTTCACAAGTGTTTCTCAGATTACATAGGTGGGATGGAATGGCTAGAGTGGGATGGAGTTGGGTATTTCCCTTTCCCCACATGGAAGGCTAAAATTAATTGGAGTTTGGTATTTCCCTTCCCTAGGTGAGTTAGGTTCTGATAATACCCTAGCAAGGTAGACTCTTGTTAGCTAGCTTCTCCTGAGGGCAGCCCTTATTAAGAACAATGTTCTGGGGGTGCCTGGTGGCTTAGTCATTTATGTGTCTGACTCGTGATTTCTGCTCAAATCATGATCTCATGGTTTCTGGGATCGAGCTGCGCATCAGGCTCTGTGCTGGGCGTGGAGCCTGCTTGGGATTCCCTGTTTCCCTCTATCTGTGCCCCTCCCTTGCTCCTACTCTCTCTTTCTCTCAAAGATAAATAAATGAACATTTTTAAAAAAAAGCAGAATGTTCTGGTGTATTTCAACATAGTAACTCCCCCCCCCCCTTCCCTTGTCAGAAGCAGGAGGAGGTTTTTCTCTGATATTTACTGTTGGAACATGGTCAGGCTTCTGGGGGTAAATCTCAAAATATTGTGGGACCTTCGTATGACTCAGTCCCTGCACAATTTTCTCTCTCAGACTTGTTCCACACCAAGCCTCTAGCAATGCATCAATTAAAGCTCAAGCTTTCTTCTCAGGCTCTGGTGCCTATCTCAATTTCCTTGTGTGAGTCTCTATGCCAGTAACCCAGGACTCCCTGTATTCCCCTGTCTCTTCAGTGTTGGGATCAGTGGTTTGCCCCATTCCCTCCCTCTCTTGTGGACCAGGAATAGTTTAATTTTTCAGTCTGTTCAGCTTGTTATTTTTTAGGACAGAGGTGTATTATTAGTTCTTTAATACATTTTTTTTGTATAAACAAACCAGGTACATCATTTCAATATGTCAGAAATCCCATTAAGATGTTTCTGAGGTAAATAGATATATTTGAGATTAAATTGCCTATAACAGCAATAAAAATAGCTCAATTATTTGATATATTAAGGATTATTCTTAGTCATGGTATAAATATTTTTGTAGAGTATAGGGCTAAAAACTGTTATGCATTTCTATATTTTAAAGATGGGTGGGGAGCTTGGGTGCCTCAGTTGGTTGAGCATCCAACTCTTGATTTTGGCTCAAGTTATAGTCCCAGAGTCATGGGATCAGGTCCCACACTGAGCCTGGAGCTTGCTTGAGATTCTCTCTCTTTCTCCCTCTGCCCCTCTTCCCCTCCCCCCTCTCCCATTCTCTCTCTAAAACAAAAAACAAAACAGTAAGAGGATGTATAGAATCTTTTCATTATTCAAGCTAAGAATATAAAGATGACACAACCTTGCAAAAAGAGTAAAAGTTTAATGATAAAAGTTTAAATTAAAATTATAAGCCATTTGCAGATTACAAGAAGAGGACTGTATTCAAGCCTGAAATCAACAAGTGGGGATCATGCCAGGAGAGCAAGCCTGGTTTAACATTCATAAACCAATCTATGTAATTAATTAATCATATTCACAAATAATTTAAAAAACATATAATCATATCAGTCATATTAGCATATCATGTATCATTTGACCATATGATATTAACAGATGAATAAGAAAAACCATAAATTATAATATTAGATGCACAGAAATCATCTGAGAAAAGTCAAAGTTCATTCATGATAATGGCTGTCAAAAAACTAAGAATTAGTAGGAACTTCCTTAACCTAATAAAATATTTACAGATAGGACAAAAAGAAATTGATCTGTCTTTATTCACAGATGGTATAATTGTCTTTGTGGGATACTCCAAAGAATCTACTTTTTTTTTTTTTTTCCAAAAACCACCCCTGGAACTAATAAGATGCTTTAACAAGTTTGCAAGATATAAGGTATACAAAAATCAATTGCTTTCTAGCAATGAACATTGGTATATTGGAAAGAAAGAAACAAAAAACAAATACCACTTACAAAACAACCATCCCAAAATAAAAGACGTATATATAAATCTAACAAAATACCTATAACATCTGTATGTGGAAAACTGCAAAACACTCATGAAATAAACATGATCTAATAAATTGAGATATATTTCTTATTCACAATCTAAGTAAGTGGAGAAATGTTTATTCACTTATTCTGAGAGAGAGAGAGAGCATGAGCTGGGGAGGGGCAAAGAGGCAGAGAGAATCTCAAGCAGGATCCACACTATCAATACAGAGCACAATATAGGGCTTGAACCCATGAACCATGAGATCATGACCTGTGAAATCAGGAGTCGATGCTTAACTGACTGAGCCACCCAGGCACCCCAATGGAGAAATATTTCTTACTAATTAGAACACTCAATATTTTTAAGATGTCATTTCTTCCCAACTTGTTTTCTCCCCGACCTGATCTATAGATTAAAAACAATACCACTCAAATCTCAGCAAAGTTTATATACATAATAAGGCTTATTATATACACATATAGTTGTATATATTCTTCCTTAAGCTAGGAATGCATATACATATGATATATATATATATATATTTACATATATATATACACACACATATATACATATACATATATATACACACACATATATATACATATACATATATATATATTGAACCAAGTTTTTTAATTTTTAATTAAAAACTTGGTTTTAATTTTTAAAACCAAGTTTTTAATTTTATTTGCAAAAGGCAGTAAAAACATATATACAGGACATATGAAATTCCAATGCCATCAGTAGGACCCAACTCCTGCAGTTTACCTGTGTGGAATCTTTGCCAAAGGCTGGTCTGCAAACAGGCAGGCAAGCAGGATGAAAGCATTCCTTTGATTGCTAGAATTTCTCGCAATAATAATAATAATTAAGGGAACCTTCCTTTAGCTGGATACTGCATAAATAGGCAACACAGCTAATCAAAATGTAAACATATGGTTTTCTGACACCGGTATAGCAATTCAAAACTAGTTGCAACCAGAATAATTTCTAAGTTATTCTACTATAGGGATTCTTGCACTTTGCTTCTCTGCTGCATGATCCCTATGAATCTTCTCCCAGTCATCATCTTCTCGACCTTAATCAAATGTCTCAGGGTGTAATTTGTCTTTGGGGCATTCTTCAAAGTAACTGTGAACATATTTTCCCACAAACCACCCTGTGTATTCTTAAGGCATCTTGCATCCCAGGCCATTATATTGTACGTTGTAGTGGTGCTTTAACCAGTAGTAGAGGTAGTGGATATTGTAGTCACATTTCCAAGGGTATCTCTGAGCCACAAGAGTTGCAAAAAATACAAGTCTTCTAATACACCACAATCATAGTTTTGTAGACTTTTGTTTGATAATTCTAACTCTTCTAAATGTGTGAATCCTAAAAAAGCACCAGTATCTATGAATTCAATACCATTGCTGCTGAGGTTTAATTTTTTTAGCTCATGAATATCTTCAAACTCCTTGGGTCAAAGCTGGTTGATTTCATTGTATGACAAGTCAAGTTTAACAATGTCTGGAGGGATATTGTTTGGAACTTTCTTCCACTCTTTCTGTTTGCAGTCCAGCGTTTGTATGGGAAACATGTAATTGTAGCAAAGAGAAGAGTCTACCTCAGGCTTGATGACTCGGGGTCTCCCTGACATTGGGGTTTCAGGTCTAATTGTTCCCTTTCTTCTTCATTTCATAACTGTTCAATGTTTATCTGCAGCAACTTTTGATTTTTAGATCTTGTGGGCTTTCACACTTGGTGTAGTTCCCCAAATCCGGGTTTCTTGGAATCCGCAACATTGAAATAAGCATTTCCATCTCATGAGTACATGCCACGGGTTGTCATATATATATGATAGATAGATAGATAGATAGATAGATAGATAGATAGATGAGTGATAGCAAGTTCCCCTCTAAAATTTAAAACTACCAAATCCACGACACCAAAGTAATGTGTGATCATGGGCTGATTAGTCATTAGTCCTTCGAGATGTCCCATTTGAGATAATAGTAGGATTGCAGTAAAGAATTGAAATGACCCCAAAATAGGAATCAAATGCCAGGTAAAGTTCCAGTATAGAAACCCGCATGTTGAGATGAGCCCGGGGCAAGAAGAGGTACATGTTCAAGCAAGGATTGCTGGTTTCTCCAGGCTAGGTGATAATATACATGTTCAAGCAACAATACACACACACACACACACACACACACACATACACACACATATATATGTCTCATCTGTATGTCATATATATGACATATATATGTCATATATATTTGTCTCATATGTATGTCATATATATGTCTCATATGTATGTCATTTATATGACATATATATAACATATAGCATATATATTTCATGTATATATGTCATATATATATATATATATATATATATTTCACATTCCTACATTCCATTTTCAGAGATTAAACATTGAGAAATCTTGTTCACATGCATAACTATAGGGAAACAGAAGGAGGTTTTTTTTTTTAAGTTTATTTATTTTGAGAATGGAGGGAGGGGCAGAGGGAAACTCCCAAGCAGGTTCAGCACCAGCTCAGACCCCACATGGTAATGGAACTCACAGTGAGATCACCACATGAGCTGAAATCAAGAGTCAGCCAGATAACCAACTCAGCCACCCAGGCACCCCTAGAAGGAGTTTTATTATACCAATATCACTCACTTCTTTAAACGCCTTCCAACAAATCTGCCAAAAATCACACCTTTATCAGTAATCAAAGAACCTGTTTTAATGATCTTTCACCTAACAGACTGTTAGCTACTCCTTCAGTTTTCTCTCAAGACAATATATATATGAATTATATATATTATATATATGTGAAATTTATCACGTAGCCTTGAGAAACCAGCCATCCTTGCTTACCTCTTCTCACTCCCGACCATCTCAACATGGGGGTTTCTATACTGGAACCAAATATATATATATATATATATGTATACATATATATATATATATGTATACATATATATATATGTATATGTATATATATATACACACACACATATATATGTATATAAAACTGTATGTGTATATTACTGTACATAAAACAGATTTGCATACACATATATAATAAAATAATGGTCTTACATTATTTTATTATATATATGTATGCAAATCTGTTTTATGTACAGTAATTGGCTGTATCAAATAATCATACCAAAGCCTTCTACTGGTAATCTTCCTCAGATAGGTTCAAGTGAAATTCGGCATTTGTGTACTTCGTGGACTACGTACTTGAGACTTCGTTTCTGATTTTAGTTTTCAGGCCATGCACACAACTCAAAATATACACAAACTGGGTTAAGGCGATAGAAGTGGGCTGAAATAAAGCACGGGATTTGGAACAAGTAAACTGTGTATTTTGATTGCGTTAGAGCCACAATGTGACCAGCAAGTGCTGTGCATGTCTCAGGGCTCTTTTACTGTAGTGTCAGGAGCTTCTGAACATCTACGGTGATTGCGTGGTGGGTGGACAAACAGTGTATATGACCTGCTGGACGCTTAGCTGAGGGCTCATTTCTTCTCTACCTCTCTTTTCTTGGATTCTTGTTTCAGTCTGTCATCACCAAGGCAGCCTGGATTGCATCTTCCGCCAGGATGGAACAGTGCAGCTTCAGGAGGGGAAGGCAGAGCTCCTTGGCAATGTCTGTGTTCTTGATGGTCAGGGCTTCCTCCACCGTCTTCCCTTGTACCCATTCTGTGGCTAATGACCTGGAGACAGTTGCAGAACCACAGCCAAATGTTTTAAACTTGGCATCCACAGTCGTCCCTTTTTCATCTACTTGAATCTGTAATTCCATCCAGTCACCACATGCTGGAGCTCCCACCAATCCATATCCAACATTTTTTGGTGTCTTGTCAAGGGAGCACACATTCCTCAGATTTTCACAGTGATCAACAACTGTCTTGTGATAGAGCCGGGTGGGAGCCAACAGCTGCCAAGCAGACAGATGCAGGCTTCAGAGCAGCAGGGTGGACCCTGCCCGCCTCAGAAGGCCGGCTCCAACCGCCGCCATCTTGTGGGCTTGCGCCTGCACAGGCTAAGCAGAAGACAGTTGTGTTTTTTGTTTGTTTCTTTGTTCACGATTTTTGGTTTAAGTAAACACTTTTCCTGGTTCACACTGTTTCGTAGGGACTGTTTGAAACTAGACACATTCTTAATTCCCCATGGACTATACATACCTTTATTACCCCAACTGCAAACAATAAAAAACAAAATAATTTAAGCCTGTTGTCCTTGCTGGAAACAACATTTGTATGACATAGACTCCACACAAGAACTTCATAGTCATAGCTTCTCTGCCATCCAACAGAGTCTGTCTGTAGTCCCTCATGGTAATGTAGGGAAAATACCAACAAAGCACAACAGATGGGATGCAGAGAGGCGTACACACGGACCTGAGGACCTCGCACAGCAGTTATGAGCACGTGCTGAGGACAGCCATTCCCACTGGCATGTTACTTTGCAGACCAAGGAAAGGACAGGCAGGCGATCAAATCAAACCCCTTGTTTTCAGGGAGCTATGTCTGTTGATGGTACTCACTAGTGCATTCATATTATTCAGTCCTACAGTGGCTCCCATCAGCCCTTGCAGAGTCCCAAGAGAGGTCAGAGAATTCATGGCTGCACCAGCACTGGAGTTGGGGGTTGAAGCAGCCACTGGACTTACGAGGGCTCCTGGGGTGCTGCTCGTGGTGGACAAAGGGTTTGCTTGGTGGTGGTGGCTGAGGTCTGGGCCTTAGCCGCTGCTGCTGCCATCGTTGCCAGGTTCTGTAACTGCAGGGCATTCATACCAGCCATCTGCTGAATGCCACTGAACGCACCCAGGTTGCTGGAGGAGGTGGCCTGCTGCAGAGGCGCCAGGTACTGTGGGGTGAGTCTGCCCAGACTTGTCAGGTTCCCCCAGGCAGCAGTGTTGAACTGTTGCATCTGCCGTGCCAGCTGCTGTTGGAGGCGCCTTTGTTCTTTGTCCTTCTGAGTGTCTGCGAACTTGACTATGACGGGTGAGGAGCAGCCCTCCATGGTCTGAGACTGATGCATGGCTTTGATTGCATTCTGTGCCATTGCCCTTACAGAAAATGTGACAAACGCAGAGCCTCGACTCAGCCCGTCGGGTCCCGGGACAATCTGGCATTCTTCTATCTGGCCAAATGGAGAAAACATCACTGATATCATTCTCATTACATTTCTTCAAAACCATTCCTATGAACAATTTTCTTCCATGGCGTCTGACTTTTCGCTATCTGTAGGTTTCAACTGAATGGGATGATATATCCCAGGTAAAGTTTTAATATTCTGCAGTGCATTCTGGGCCTCAAGTGCAGTTTTTCTTGTATAAAATGTTACCAAGCAACAACCTTTACTCTGGGGAGGGTTCTGACTCCAGTCGGGGAGGACGCTGATCTGGTAGATGGCTCCGTAAGGCTCAAAAAGTTCTCCCAGCTTCCTTTCCAACCAGGACCGGGGATCTGTCCAACAAACTTTTTTTTTTTTTTTAATTGTTTTTTTTTTCAACGTTTTTTATTTATTTTTGGGACAGAGAGAGACAGAGCATGAACGGGGGAGGGGCAGAGAGAGGGAGACACAGAATCGGAAACAGGCTCCAGGCTCTGAGCCATCGGCCCAGAGCCCGACGCGGGGCTCGAACTCACGGACCGCGAGATCGTGACCTGGCTGAAGTCGGACGCTTAACCGACTGCGCCACCCAGGCGCCCCTGTCCAACAAACTTCTTAATGGGATTTGGGTCTGGTTGGTCTGAGTGATCCAAAGCACTTTTCATCTGTTGGCTGTGCTGTTAATTCTGTCAGGATTAGCAGGCAGCCCTCAACCATCTTGTCAGGGAGAAAATCTAGCTTGAAGGCAGAAGTTGTGTGCTCAGCACGTGCTCTGCGCTCTGGTGCAGGATGGGGGGGAAAGGGGGCTTTTTTTTTGTAAATTATCCAAAATGATTTCTTTATTGAGTTTACATAACTACATAGACTTCACAGTTCTATGGCATATTTATATTTAGCTACAGTCACAAATACATTTTAACATTCACAATGATGAGCATCATCATCACCATTCCAATAAACAAAACTTATGTATGAATAAAGAAAAATTATGTTGTAGATACTTGCCCCTTAAGGAAATATAGTATAACTCTTCACCCCTAAGTGTGGGATGTATATGGCTACTTCCTTCTAAAGGGTATACTTGATATGACTTAATGAAAATGAGTTTTGCTATCTTTATCCCTAATACTCCTATCACCAGTAAAATCATGACAATACCATCAAACAAGCCCAAGTTGAAGGACAGCAACAAATACTTCTCAGAACTCTGGAGTTTATTAAAAAAAAATTGAAAACTAGGTGGCACAGTTGGTTAAGCATCCAACTCTTGGTTTTAGCTGGTCATGATTTGGTGGTTGCATGAGTTCAAGCCACATTTCAGCTCTGTGCTAGTGGTGGGGAGACTGGTTGGGATTCTCTCTCTCCCTCTCTCTGCCCCTGCCCTACTCACAATGTCTTGGTTTTTCTCAAATGAAATAAAACTTTAAAACAAAGACAATAAGTATAAGAAACTATCACAGTTTAGAGGAGCTAAGGAGATATGGCAACTAAATGTTCTTGTGTCCTGGATAAGGGGCTGTAACAGAAAAGAAAGAAAGAGAGCAAGAAAGAAAGAAAGAAAGAAAGAAAGAAAGAAAGAAAGAAAGAAAGAGAAAGAAAGAGAGAAAATGAAAGGAAAGAAAGAGGGGCACCTGGGTGGCTCACTTGGCTGGGCGACTGACTTCAGCTCAGGTCATGATCTCACGGTTTATGGGTTTAAGCCCCGCGTCGGGTCTGTGCTGACAGCTTGGAGCCTGGAGCCTGCTTCAGATTCTGTGTCTTCCCCTCTCTCTCCCCCTCCCCTGCTCAGGCTCTGTGTCTGTCTCTCAATAATAAATAAACATTAAAAAAAAATTTTTTTAAAGAAAAGGAAAGAGAAAAACATTAGGGAAAAACTAAGGAAATTCTCATAATATACAGACTTTAGATAATAATATTTTACCAACATTGGATAATTAACTATGACAAATGTATCATATTAATGTAAGATGTTAACAATAAAGGAAACTGGGTATGGAGTATATGGAAACTCTCTTAACTACCCCTGCAACTTTCCTATAAACTTCTATAAATTTTTTATAAGTCTAAAATTATTTTAAGAAAAAGAATCTATTAAATAATTGTTAAAGTTACTTCCTTCAAAAGAACTATGAGGCATACAGTTGTTTTTTCTTTGCAGTGTAACTTAAAAATAATATTAATATTGATGATGGATTAGAATGTGGATAACTAGGCATTTCTTATAATGCTGGCAAGTATCTAAATTAATAAGAGTATTTTTGAAGAACAACTTATGATATTAAAGGAAAGGCAGTGAAAACTTCAGTCATGAACAAAACGAACCCTAATTTGTTTATTTTCCATAGGGGAACACCACCAATAGAGAATTTCCTCTAAAAGGAATTGGATTTCTAGAAGCTACAAAGAAGAAAGTTCGTAGTCTCAGTAGTAATTTATTATCAAGGATTTTTACTTCTTAGTGAAAAATGAGTTCATACATCCATACATAGTTAAAACAGGTTTTGTTGTTAGGACAGAGTCTTCAATTTAGGCTCAGTGAGCGTGTAGCATACTAGGGTTGCTAGAACATGCTGGATTGTTTAATACATAATTATTTATTAGCTTTGGCTTGGTAGAGACAGGTGCTGGAAATAAAGAGCCAAATTTGGATAATGAGTATAGGCTGTGCACCACGCAATCACACTTTTTGGTTTTAAATTCCAACTATGTAATTTGCTAGTGCTGTGACCTTAGAAAAGTTCTTGTGCATAAGTTTTCAGTAAATATTAGCTATTGTATAAACTGAAATCTAAAATTATAGAATTCTCATCTCCATTTATTAATCTATCCTTTTTTTTTTCTATCAACACCCCAGACTTGCCTTCACATATTATGTGTCAGCCATTTAAAATTTCTTGTAATTTCTGGATTAAGCTACATTGTTCTTATTCTCATCTTTGTATATATTCTTCCTAAAGCCAAATGCACCTGTCCATATGTTTTATTTTATAATTATTTTACTATAATCCTTAATATGTTATAAAATTTGCTACTTCTCTATTTTCTCAATTAGGCAGGTTATATTGAAGCCAGACACAAAATTTAATTTTTTTCATATGTTCTAGGATTCAGAAAAGATCTGTCATGTTGTAGGCACTCAGTACAGACACTCCAGAACATTGCACTTTAATTATTGTTTGTATATCCTCCATCATTTCTTAGACCATGGTTTGACAACTGACATTTTAGTGGTTTGTATAAAATTAGCCTTGAAGGAATAATATGAAAAGGAAACAAAGCAGATGCACTCAATGCCATTCCTTGTATTTGTTTCCTAGGGATGACATAACAAATTACTACAAACTTGTGGCTTAAAACAATAGAAACTTATTTGGTCACAGTTGTAAAGAAGAGAAATCTAAAATCAAGATGTCAACAGATCACACTTTCTCAATAGGTGCTAGGAGAGAATCCTACCTTTTTTTAGTTTCTAGAAGTTCCACATAGTCTTTGACTTGGAGTTGCATGACACCAACCTCCACCTCCTTCTTTACATGCCCCTCTTCCCTATGTGTCTTCTCTTCTTATAAGGAGACTTGTCTTTGAATTTAAGGCCCACCCGGTTAATTTAGGGTGAGCTCTTCTCAAAGATCCTTAACTTGGTTACATCTGCAAAAACCTTTTTTCCAAATAAGGTCATGATCACAGGTACCAAGTATTAGGACTTGGACATACTGTTTAGGGACCACAGTTCAACCTTTTATATCACCTCAAGGCAAGGTACAGTTGTATATTCCTGAATCTCTGAAAACACATTTGAATGAGAGAATTTCCAGATGAAAGGTAATATCACTATCAAACCAAGAATAAGCAGAACCAATACTTTAAATGTTATATTGCCTTCTATAATGGCTTTAGTTATATGCTAAATTTAAAATTATTTTATAAATTTAAATGTGTCCAGGTTTTAGGGTAATAGGGGTCACTAGGGAATCTCCCCACACAAGTATTTGTGTGGATAAAGAAAATGTGATATATACACATGCACATGCTCACACACAATGGGATATTACTGAGCCATAAAATAAGAATGAAACTTTGTCATTTGCAACAATGTGGATGGAGCTAGAGTATAGTATGGTAAGCAAAATAAGTCAGTCAGAGAAAGACAAATATATGATTTCACTCATTTTTGGAATTTAAGAAACAAAACAGATGATCATAGGGGGAAAAAAGAAGCAAACCAAGATGCAGACCTTATAACTATAGTGAACAAACTTATGGTTACCAGAGGGAAACTGTGTGGGGGATGGGTGAAATAGGTGATGGGGATTAAGGAGTGCTCTTGTGATGAGCACCAGGTATTGTATATAAGTGTTGAATTACTGTATTATACACCTGAAGCTAATATTATACTGTACGCTAACTGGAATTTAAATAAAAACTTTAAAAAAATAAATATTTGTGAAACACTTTATACACTATAAAGGTTTTCACTATTTTAAAAGTTTATGATCTTATAATTAACTTTAGTCAATGATCTCTATAATACAGGCATAGATACTTTAATAAAACATGTATATCAAGCTACATATACTTGAAAGAGAATGAAAAGAATAATATCTAAAATGACTGAGCTCTGTGATACTTATGCACTTTTTCCACCTCTTTATCTGTGGTTGTGGTTGCTTTTAGTCAGTAGGCCTTAATTTTATTGAAAATATTGAACTAAATTAGTTCTCATAAACCAACCATAATGAACTACTTCATGTGCTTAATTTTACTCAAATTTGAAAAATATGAACTCCATAATATAGACTCATGTATATATTATATATATGTATGTGTGTGTGTGTATATATATATATTTTTTTCTTTCTTAGATGTCTTCCTGGATTTTCTGGAAAATTTTGTAAAATTAATATAAATGAATGTTCTTCATCACCATGTCTAAATGGTGCAAACTGTGGAGATCACATCAATGGATATATTTGCAAATGTCAACAAGGTAATTATTGAAAAAATAATAATGTGTATTTAATACATTTAAAAAATATGTTTATGTATGTGTGCATACGATTTTGACAATATCCTCAACCAATGACGTTAATTATCAACCAAGTTTTAAGCAATGAACACACTTAAAAAATATGAAATGGATGTTCTATGATGCTAGTAACCAATCACTTAGGCTATTAGCAGGAAATCCTAGTGTTTAGAGTATATCTTACTACAAGTGTTTTCTACATTTGTGTAAACTTCACAATCCTGATCTTTATGTCAGTTGTGCCTGGCACACAGCAGGTCCTCTATAAATGTTAGCTCTTATCAATATTGAAATCATTATTACCTCCAACAAGGGTCAGTATAGAGATGGACAAGCTTAGTAAGTTGATTTTATTTAAAGAATAATTTAGAATTGGTGTTTTGGCCATTTCTGCCTTTGGTCATATTCTTTTTAAGTATACATTGATTAAAAAAGCTTGTGTCCATGCATCTTTTCCCCTCTCTTTCTTCTAGTTTCTACCTTTGCAGATTTGTTGCTTTTTTCCTGTGTCTTCTGTCACTCATCTTATCTTCAACATTCAGGTGCATCCACTCAGAAGAGATGGTGAATGCCTAATTTCCTCAAGAAGTAATAAGCTCTCAGGAATATACATGGGGTATATTTTTGGTCACTAAAAAATAACAATCACCATTTACAGACTCCACAGTGGACTTGAGACAGTTTGTTGATACCCCCTGGGTTCTGGGATTCTGGTTATTTGGGTCCCCTGAGGACATAACAGTCAGGCAGCCATGTGGGTAGTAGGGTTCCTGTTGTTTATGTGAAATTATACAAACTAGGGAACACTTATCAATTGAGTATCATTGACATGTTGTTGAGAAGTTGAACATTTACTCAGCACACTACTCTGTTTTGGCATACTCTGTAGGTTTTATTTGATAAGATACAGCATCTGAAAGCATTTCTACCTGAATGTTGAAATCGCCACCTAGACATAAAATTATAACTCTTGCAGATAAAAGAAGTAGAATAAACATTTCAATTCTCTGATATTAAAACAATGAACACCATTTCAGAACCTTGTCTCTTTTAAGTAAAAATATCTTTATCAAGGTCTGAACACTTAAAATGCTATAATAGTTGCCACAAGCAATGAATGTAACCTTACAAAGGCAGTTATGAAACACAACACTTATATGAGTCATTTTTACCATTTCAATATATATCTTATAATTGCTAGGTTTCTTTTTTACGGTAATATGTGTATCTTGCCATTTCTAGATTAGTTTTGATGCTCTAGGTTAAGATTTATAGTACTGTAGATTCACTTGGAAGTATGGAGCCATTCTGAAGCAGGTGTAGCATTCAAATGAAGCCCCATTCTGAGTGCTTCTCACCAGTCCATAGTGGAAAGTGGAAGACCTCCTTCCTCAAAAATGATACCCATGTTTTTGCTAGGTGTCAGTCAGAACTTGCGGGTACTTTTGACTTAGCCTGCGATTCTTTTCTTTTTTTAAAAAAAAATTAATGTTATTATTTATTTTTGAGAGAGAGAGATACAGAGTGCGGGGCTTGAACCCACAAACTGCAAGATCATGACCTGAGCCAAAGTCAGATGCTTAACCAACTGAGCCACCCAGGTGCCCCAAGCCTGAGATTCTTCACAGTCTAGTCACAAAAGCAAAGACCAAGTAAGCAACAAACCAACCAAACAAATTCTTGGAAAATGCTGTAGACACCCTCCCAGACCCTTGTCCCTGCTCCCAAGGGCTCTTTCCAGGCAAGGCTCTGAATCATACTGATGTACCTTTCCTCCAAAGTTATTTGAAGAATAATTGTTCTCTTGAAGATTACTTTTCATTCCTTCCTCATTTTATTTATTAGCATAGCTAGCTGAGGGTTCTTTTTTCAGGGGTTTTAAAATGTGTATAGTAAAATTTACTCTCTGACATATAGTTCTTTAGTTATGACAAATGCATAAAGTTGTGTAACTACCACTACAGCCAGTCATGTAACCACCATCTCCCAAAATGTGCTCATGCTACCTTTTTCCACCCTCAACATAAATTGGTTTTGATATAATTCTCATTCTTTTCTTTACCATTTTTGTCCTTGAAAATCTACCCATTGTTGAGTTCTTCTTTTTCTTGTGTTCTGAATTTTAGATTTTAAAAGCAGCCAAATGTGGGAGGACTTTGACATTTATGTGTTTGGAAATTACAATTACAATAACAATACTAGAAAATGGACACCTTTCTATTTTATGTGCATTGACTCATTTAGCTTTTATAACAACCTTATGTAGAAGGTACTATTATTATCTCCTTTTACCAGTGAGAAAATGTAGTCCAGATTCTTTGGGTAATCTCCCATAGCACATTAGTGGCAAAGCTGAGATTCAGAGCCAGGAAGTCTGACCTGGTGTTATACACTCATTTTTTATGTTCCCCAAAGAAGGGCCTTCAACTGAATAGCAACTTCCCATAATGTTTCAGTTATGCCAGGTGAATAAGTTCTAGGGATCTATGGTGCAACATTGTGCCTATGGTTAAAAGCACTTAACAGCTTGCTAAAGAATAGATATCACCTTAAATGTTCTAACTACAATAAAAAATAAATAAAATTGACAACCATTTTTTTTAAAAAAGGAACTTCACCAGTAAGATCTACCAGTGTTTTATAGCTTAGTCTTAGATGTTAGCAATTCTAACCATTATGAGATTTCTTCAGGAATGTTGCTTGCCCACATCAGTCTGATTATCTCCTAAAAAGCTTGATAAGCAAAAACTGATAACTTACCATTTTTCTGAGTAGTTCATATAAACATGTATTTTCCCAAATGTCACAGAAGGACACACAGGCTAATTAATTTGATTTATACAGGTCCACTCTTCTCTTATCCATGGAGGAAACCAGCCTTAAATAATGTTGATAATTCTTTCTTAGGCTCTGGTCTACATCATGTCATCATCCTTACCTTACACAGTGTCTGATAGAAGCCTGCCTTCACTACATATTTACTTCTGTCTTTAAATTAGTTAAGTACTGTAGGGACGCCTGGGTGGCTCACTTGGTTAAGCATCTGACTTCCACTTAGGTCATGATCTCATGGTTCGTGAGTTTGAGCCCAGCATCGGGCTCTGTGAGTCATGACAGCTCAGAACCTGGAGCCTGCTTTGGATTCTTTGTCTCCCTTTCTCTCTGCTCCTCCCCTGCTTGTGCTCTCTTTCTCAAAAATAAGTAAACATTTAAAAAATTTAAATTAGTTAAGTACTATAAATTACTGCCATATTTTATTTTCATCAGTTGAAAATCTTGAGTTCACATCATATTACCAATTATCAGAATTTTTTTGTCTTCATGTAACAACTCTTCCACCATTGTCATAATCTTGGGTGACTCTTTCACTGTAACTCAAGCTTTGTAATTTATCCTTTTGTCTCCATCTCCTCTACTTTATAGTCCAAATAAGGATGTATGGGACTTGGAATATTCTGAACAGAACAGAGTTCAAACAATTAAATGCCAGTTTCCTCACTAGATATATCTGTAAAACACAACTGAAATTTGGATTGATATAAGCAGGTTAAAGACACCCTAAATGTTATTTAGCTTTGGGCCACCAAATCCTGTCCAAGAAGTTGTATTCTAGTGGAACCTCACAGAGTGTTCAGAGCTTACTGAAAAGTACAATCCATTTATGATGCTGGCCAATGTTGTGTAATTGTAGACGGGACTATAGTTACCACAAGCCCCTCCCTCACTGTAAGGGGACAGATGATTATGCCCTTTCCTCCAAGATACCTAGGTACATTACTTGACAAGGAAGGACGGGTTTGATCTCAGAACTCACTCATCCTCTCCACATGAGATCATCGTGCAGGTTATAACCTGAACAGCATTCAGGACAATCCTAATCACAGAGCTCCTCCTCTGCCCGCTTAGTGAATTCAATGGCTAGTGAACTCATTTCCATGGAAGTATTAATACAAGTATTCAGATTATTTTATTAAGTAAAACATGCTTACTTTTGTTTTAGCCTCAATATTCACATTTATAGTGTTATATAAAAATGTTTAACACCCAGTAAGTGAAACCACAGTTATCCCATTAAAAGCAAATTGAAACTGAGAGAACAATCTCTGTATTGCAAATGTGAATGCCTCACCCAGAGTTGTTCTCAGCCCCTGGGGCAGTCACTTTGCCCAGACACTTTTTATGCTCAGGGGGGATGTAATAGTGTTTATATAGGTGATGATATAAACTGGATACACATTTTGCTCTTAAAATAGCATTATTCATTTTGAAACAGAAATGCTGCATTGTCCTTGGAGCAACGAAACGCAGAAACAAAAACAAATAGTTTCTTCCATGAATACTCACAATTAATAACTCAGGGATATGACTTTTGTATTCAGAACAGAAGAGATACATAATGATCCTTTTTTTAATCAAGACCCATGAAAAAGTGAAATATCATTAATATGAAATAAAGAAAGTATACTATTGTATTGTCATGAAGATTTAGATGTAAAAATCAATTCTACATATTCTAGAATTAGACTAAGAAAAAAATGATTTTAATTTGTCATTCAATTACTGAATAATACATTAACTAGTAAGACAGAATTATTTTAGGTTTAGGTTTTAATTTAATTTTATTTTATTTCCCCAGATTAGCACTTGGTGCTGAGAGGGAAAAGGAAATGAAAGTAAAATATATAAATCTTTCAAATAGTGACTTTTATTTTCATCAATAAACTCTAACTATTATAACTGCTATGTTACAGCAGAGAATGGTAGTATTAAAACAGTTCAGTGTTTCTAGTTGTATATGTACTTCAAAACTTGTAATCAACTTAAAATTAGTCTAATTTGTTCTTATTTTTATTACAATCTGACATCTAAATTCTCTTTTTTATTTTATATCCTCATTATTTGATATGATTTATTCTGGAAGCACTTACTTAATTTCTACTGAATATGAAAATAATAGATTAGTACTGAGTTTAACACCATAATGATTTGATTACTTTTCTGGATTGCTAATGAAAACTATTTTCTGAATATCTGGTTACTTTATTACATATGGACATCAAACTACAGAGGATTCAAGGAATGTTTTCTTCTTCTCTGCTTCTAAACCTTTTTTTCTAATCTTACCCACCAAATTTTCATTTGTCTGTTTTATATTCCCTTAATTGGTTCTCATTTCTTATCATCACCTTGCCCACACCACTACAAGGACATCATCTTATTTATTTACTTTGTTATATTTTTACAAAACAAAACAAAACTAGTGAAAAAGCATTATTTACATACATAAGCTCCTCCCAAATGCCACAATCCCAAGTGTACTCAAGCAAGGTGCTGAGCAAAGAACTTCTGGAATCTGGGTAGAATAAAGTTCAAATCCCAGCTTTGTGACCTGGTAAAACCCTCTGATTCTCAATTTCATGATAAAATTGCGGGGGGGGGGAGGAAATCACCTAAAACATTGTAAAGCACTAAACATAGAATTATAGTTAAGATATATTATTTTTGTATGAGACAGTCTGAGCCCATTAGCCCATGTAAATTTTACTTTTCAAAGTATCCGTTTCTTCATTCACAAAATTGGAAAATAAACTCATCCATAGAGTTTGTTCAGCATGGCACCAGGAGCAAATAATAGTAGCCAACATTCCTTTAAAAAAAAATTACTATGTACTGTGTTTAGAATTTGCACAGATCATTTCACTCAAATCTCACCATAAGTTTATGAAGTAGGTACATGGCTATTTCCTTTTGCAAGATCTTGTAACTTGCCTCAGCTTTCACAGCAAGTAGCCAGTTCTGGGGCCTGTGAATATACCACATCCACCAAAAATTTAAAAAATACAAGCTAATTTTATTCACTATTTTTTACATTGCTAGTTTCCATCTCTCTTCATTACCTTTTTTTTTTTCCTAATGCATATTATGAAGCTGAAAGAATTTTGACTTCAAAGACTGGCTCCCTGGAAGAAGATCTGAATCTAATCCAATTTTATACACACACACACACACATATATATACATATATACACATATATATACATATATATACACATATGTATGTATACATGTGTATATATACATATATATATACATATGTGTATATATATGTATATATATAATTGCATATAACTATGTATGTTAAATATATATTCATTATATATACATATAAAAGAAACATCTTTTCTAGCAACAAGATAAAATGCTATAAATTATTTTCCACTGACCTTTAGTAACCAAAGCACATATATTTGAGATAATAGACTCAAATTATGATTAATATTTGTGTTAAAACATTTTGTTATATACATTTGAGATATACAACTTTAAAATTCAACATCTGGAGCACTGGGTGTTGTATGGAAACCAATTTGACAATAAATTTCATATATTGGAAAAAAATAAAAATAAATAAAAAATAAATAAATAAAATAAAATAAAATTCAACATCTGTATACACTACAAAATGATCACCACCTCACCACCTCAAGTTTCATTACCATCCATCACCATACAGTTGACCCTCGTTATCCATTCTGCCCACCCCCAACTTCCTTCGTCTCTTTACCAGTAGTCTTTTCTCTATATCTATGAGTTTTTATTTTATTTTGCTTACTTGTTGTTTTGTTTTTAATTCCATGTGAGTGGAAATCATACAGTATTTGTCTTTCTCCATTTGACTTATTTTACTTAGCTTATAGGTCTGTTACCAAACCCAAGTTTGGCTATCCCTCCCTTGAAAGGCCATTACTCAAGAGACAAGTTTTTGATTGGAAAGGAATTTGAGCTTTATTCAGGAGGCCAGCAACCTAGGGAGAAGGCAGACTCTTGTCTCCAGAGGTTTCCACCTGGCCCAAGGGTTTTTAAAGGAATTTAGGGAACTTAATTAGCAAAGGGAGTACAGTGGCCTATAATATTTCTTGATTTCATATAGACTCAATGATGCCAGCTACATTTTCTCAGTTCTCCAGAGTTGAGCAAGGGGGGTTTCTGTTTGTGTTTTGTGATGTGTAACAGTACTCTGTTACACAGAGTACTGTTACTCTGTTCTTTCTGTGAAGGTCAGCAAGGTCTTCGGATACACAAAGGGAGTTAAGTAAAATCATCTATGTGACCTAGAAAGAAAAACAATTTGCTAAACAATAGGTAGGCTAATCAGACAGCCGAGGTTGCTTCAAACAGACTTGCTGGCTTCTGTGGCCTGGAAAATTTCTGGTTCTTCACTCCTTAAGTCCAGTGATCTGCAAATCAAAGAAAGTAAATTAATTCTGTTATACATCAAGGGACTTAGGTCAGCAAGTAAGGAATATGTTAACTTGCAGCAAGTTAACTCTTAAGACTGTTTGAAGTGCTGTTACAGGTTCATCCATGTTGTCACAAATGGAAAGATTTTGTTGTTTTTTATGGCCAAGTTGTATTTATTCCATTGTATAAGTATGCCACATATTCTTTAACCATTCATCTATTTTAATGGTTATAATTGGCAATCAGCATCCGTTACTGTCTATTGTGGTTTCTGTACTGCAGAGACAAGAAAACGAAAAACTGCAGTATCTAGACTTCCACTGAAGCCGATGTGAATAGAAATTGCATTCCATCAATAATAAATATACGTGAAATGTAGATGATCTAGTGGAGATCATTTCTAGATGTCTTAGCAATTTCATATGGTGGATGAGATCATGGACACGTGAGATTTTCTGAGTCTCTGACTTTGTATTAAAATACAGAACCATCTGGAATGGCAGTGGGACTCTATAATGTAGTGTTCAATCACTAGCTTCAGGGTAGGAAGGGGCAGCCAGGGAGATAGTGCTGGCTGCTTCCTGGTAATCCAGCTTCCTTTATTTAGTACAATGAGTTCTTAAACTGAGTAATTCCAATGTTGGCTTTTATGTTTCTCAATTTCCTGATTATAGTTGAGGTAGTATCTCCTAGAGAGTCGTATCTGTGGTTCTTAGAGTTACTCCTACAGCCCTTCCTTCTAATAATTTTGGAAGCATCTTATTCTTGGTTATTAAGACTCTTTTTGCTTGAATACCTAGAGTGGTTTCTGTTTCCTGTGCTAAATCTTGACTAGCTTATATTGTATCCTAGTTTGTCGTTTTTGAGCAACACATCCATAATGTTCCCCACAGCTTAACTGCACTTTAGACAGGCCCCAAGACTCCATGCCCCTGACCTCCCTTTCTTCAGAGCATTTGCTTTAGAAAACTAGTAATTGTAACTTTTTTCTCTGCCCCTGAAATGTAAACTTTCTTTCAGCCTCTTGCCAATTTTACAACCCAGAAATGTCTTTCTCAAGTACCAGGGAGTCATCCTTTTGAAATGTAATTACAGAAAAGGATAGGGCCTCTCCCTCCCCAACTAGGATCTGCGGAAAGCTAGGAGCCCACTGTTAATAAGTGACAAGTACCAAACACAGATATACAAAGCACTTTGACCAACCACTCCCCCAGCCCAGTATCCTCCAGTATTTTCCCATTAGCTCACTACAGCATTTGAAAATCCTCCCACCTACCTTTGGTTCAGTGCAGTTAAATTCCATCTCTTTCCAAAGTCTTCCTTGTCTTTTTAACTGGTATGATGATTTTCTTTTCTTTCACAGTTCTCATCTTATGGTTTAAAGTTTTGTAATGTCCTTCATAATATTAGAAGCAAGAGGAAAAATACATCATCATTTTTAATTGTTTAAACTATATTGTAAACTGTTTTATTCAATCAAAAGAATATATAATTAAGGAATATTTATTTTATAAAACAATATAATAAACATTTGTGTACCTTCCATTGGCTTCAAGGAATAGAATATTAGCAGTAATTCCAGCCTCATCTATATTACTCACTGAATACATTAATATCCCCCTACCCTAGAGTGACTTTTCTGAGCTTTATATTCAACGTTCCCTACTGTTCTTCTTTAGAGCTTTATTATATATATGTATATCGCTAAGCAATGTTATTAAGTTTGTATGTATTTGACTTTTACAAGAATAGTTAATCAATGTAAGTATTTTTATGGAATATGATTTTATGTTCAACAATATGTTGGATATTCAACCTTGTGAGAGACTGGTCATAGTGGCTTTTTATAAGCCCTGCAAAAATGTTTTTTTTTTCTGTATCACCTTTTATAGCTTCCATAGTAGAGTTGCCTACAGAATGAACTCAGCATATGAAAGAGCATTATGAAGTGAAGTGAAAAGAGTCTTGGATGTGGATTTGGTAAATTTAGTCTTTTGGCACCTCATTCTAAGTTTGATCTGGACTCTGCCAAATCTTTTAAACTCGTGTTGTATTTTTCTTCTTACAATGCTGTTTTGCATTAAATCACTTCTAAGCACCTCAGAATACTTATGTAATTGTTCTCTTATAATTTATCAAAGAGGAACAGTGAGACTATATTGCTAAGCAGGAACAAGAATAAGAATGCATTTCCCGATAGCCAGGGTCAGATTAAATGCTGTTGAATAATACATAGAAAAATAAGGCTTGAATATTGCAATTACAGTATGCATTATAGTATACATAGGCAGTATACAATTATAGTATAGATAGGCAGCTAGTAACAGCTGCCTCTAAAGACTTATTGTCCCTATGTAGAATGGTATTTTCAAGTTAAAATGTTCCTAACATATTAAGGATCATTGTAAATAGATCCCTTATAGGAAAAAATCAATGATTTTTAAAAGTGTTCTTAATGTATAACTAGTAAACTATAGTTTTAATATTATCTTGTGGATAGCTTAGCAATGTTGGTTGATAGGTTGGTGATAAAATAATGGCAAAAGCCAAAGAAAAAGGGCAAACACACAATGTTTTAATTTGGAATATTACAATGTTTAAGCATTCTTACAGCTGATAATGAGCTGAACATAGACATATTATTTAAATTCTGTAGAAGTACAGCATAAGAAATACTGTAAAATGCTACAAGTATTACAAGAAAACATTTTATATCCAGGAATATGGAATAATTGCTTTCCTTTGAGTTTAAGATTCATATTAAATGGAAGTATGAAATCTGTTTATTCCATTACCTTCTATGTATTTATTCCAAGGTAAAATAAAGATATTTGGATAGGTGATGTAGAACGGCACGATAGGTACAAGCCAAAACTTTATTTTACATATGCTTTGCTTCCATTTTTATATAACTGTGTAATTTTAGGGGAAATTATTTATATTCTCTAAGTTTAATATTCTCATCTACTAAATAGAGATAATAATAATACTACCTGATAGAATGATTATGAAGATAAACTGTGATAATTTATATAAAACATCAAGTATAATTATAAAAAATAGTAAGAGTATTGTTAACTATACATAAGCTATTTATTATATTATTATTAAAAATTGAATATATGTTTTGTGATTGTGTTTAACAGGGTGGTCAGGACATCACTGTGATAATGGACTTGAGGAGTGCATTTCCAAATTATGTATGCATGGAATATGCATAGAAAATGAACCTGACTTTGGCTCAGAATGTTTATGCATATCTGGATTTGTGGTAAAGACTATTGGTGGTTTTGTTGTGATACTTTTTTCATTGCTTCTGAAATATGGTGAATAATAGAAAATTCTTTGGTGAGAAATTAGGTTGGAAAAGTTAATATTAGTGTTTCTTTCTCTGACTATACATGCTGCTTCTCAGCATTCCCTTTTCCTTTCTTGTCCATTCATCACAACCACCCTCAGCCTTTCCTTTCAGGAGAAAAGCATTCTGATAAATTGATTCACACTAAGGTGCAAGTCACTTAATGTATTGTCCTTTAATGTTTTAATGCATTTGGAAGGAGGATGCCAGTAAAGAAATTACTTAATATTGTCAGAGTCTTGGCAGAACCTCTATTTTGCCCAAGGGCATAGCACTGCTTCCAGAGTTGGGCTTAGAGTATTGTATGTCCAAGGAGAATGAATCTGCTTTCTTTGCAATTCTGGACTGGCCCGAACTCCATTAGCACTGGAATAGACTTACCTTGGTAGCAATGTCTCTATTAAAAAATAGCTTCTGACCACAATCCTTTATTAAAACTGACCACAGCACATGAATATAGTAAGGGAACAGCAATTGGCAAGACTATGATGTCAGGAATTTTAAATATATATTTATAAATGTCATTAAAAGATAGACCAGTCTAAGATGAGATTAAGGCTCCATAATTAGAGAGGACACACAGTTAGATGACCCAGTGCAAGATTAAGGAATCACAATTAAAAGGAAGATGAGACCTGCCCAGTGCCTAAGAAAGATGCACAAGTATGGGTAGAACCAGACTCCTTAGAGCTGGAAGATGAGAAAGGAAGAGTCAGAAGTAGGAGTCTCCAGAAGTAGTCAAGGAATTGAATAGAAAATGGTCAGTAACTGTCATCAAAACAAAATAGTTTGAGAAAGCCTGTGCTTCAGTCAGATACTCTTCCCTTTTGAGGGTATTCCCAAGGTTCATCTGGCTGAGAGGGATATGTATAAGCTAAACCAGAACTGCCACCTTCCTGAATTTTTAGAGTCCTCCTACCCTGGTTCTGCTCTGGGGAAGGGTGTTTTTCTTAGTGATCACAGAAGGACGATCTTTGGGGAAGAATTTTAGGCACTCTGATACGTGAGTGTGGAAAGTATTTGGTGACAAGAAGTTAATTTTATGATGCCTCAGATTATACCAATGTTGGCTTCCTCAAAGAGATAGTAGAAAGAAAAAAATCTGAAATAAATCCTTTATTTTTTAACTAAATTCTCCTGCCAATACAGACTGGTATATAGAAAATAAATCGTCATTTCATAAGTGTTTTTATTGAACACAAAGAATTTACTACCAAGTACCCTGAAAATTTCTTTCAATAGTTAATACCCTGGGATATAACTTTTCACATTGGAATATGAATCAATTAATACTTGTATATTAGTATACTTATATATTAGTATATATTGAAAATATAAAAATCTTGAAAAATATGTGGTTTTATAAAACCACAAGTCTACTAAGTAGAAGGAAGTGTCATCTATATTTTAGTAAGGCATTTAATAAGTTAATTTGAAATTAATATTCTTATACTTACTTTCTCAAATACTTTAAAGCTAAAACAGAACTAAAAAAAAAACCTTACTATTATAAGAGAGAGTGGGTAAAAAGCTGTAAGGGAGATTCAACTTTGTTAATGCATTAGTCATGTTCTAAAATGAGTAGATAAAGATAGAGGAAATTTGATTTATTGAAAAATAATTTAATATTTAAATGTTATACATATCAATGGTCTAACAGTACAGACATTTAAAATTAGATATACTTAAAAGTATATACTTGAAAATAGAACATAAATTATCAATAGGAATAAAACACAAAATATTTTGAAGAACTATAAGAAAATCAAAGAAAATGTTTAAAGTCTTTGTTGAATGACAGAAATTTTACTGCCAAGTTAGAATCCTAAATATTGAAATAAGAGAATGACAAAACTATTTTGGAAACAGGTATGACAAGTGTATAAGATCATTGAAAAATTGCCTTAAATTTATTTTCTCCCTTTTACAACTAATCCTGAGAGTAAATGAGATATGAAAAAAAAATAAGAATCATAATCCTGATGTCAAACTTCTTTAATTTCTTATATTCTTTAAAAGAATGTCATTCACAGAAAGGTATAAAATTTGAGAGAATCTTAAGAAACAAAGCAGTTCAATGGATTAGAAGACAAGTAAATTTATTTGTATTAGGATTAGGATTAAGTGTGCATGTAGAGTTTGGTGAACATGAAAACAGTGGACATAGGGAATAATTGACAATTCACAGAGGGGATAGGGCATGGCATTCTAGCAGCAGAATAGGCAGAAAGAGACTAAATATTACACCAGTTAACATGTTCTAGTAAAATATTTGCTTATTTCTCTGTCCACTCTGATAGGCTGTGAACTCAAGCTGGTATAATTTTAGTATCCTTAACAGCACAGAATATAACATATATTTTTTATTTTGGTCGTCATTGAAATTGAATTGTTTTATCAAAGTCCTAGCATGTTAATCATAGTTGTTTTAAATTTCTAGTCTGATAATTGCAAAATCTCTCCCATGCCTGAGTCTGATTTTGGTGCTTCTTCTGTCTCTTCAAATTGTACTTTTTATCTTGTAATATGCCTCATAATTTTATATTTATAGCCAGACATGGTATCCTGGGTCTAAGTAACTGAGATAAATAGATCTTTAGTGTAAGACTTTATTTTCATTTGGCTAGGAGTCAGGCCATGTTTGCTGTTTGCTGTAGCTATTTAGGTGTCAGAGGCTAAAGTTTTCTGCTGATATCACCTTGTTTTTATCTTCCCCGTAATCACTGGGTTTTCTTAGGACTTCTTAAATAGACATGAGATGTGTAGCTCTTTTAGTTATACCCCTTGTTATTACAAGAGACCTCTATTGATGTAGTTAACATGTGGAGGGAGGAGAAGCTTTCAAGAGTTCTATGATTAGGTCTGACTTCTAGTGAGACCGTGCCTCACCCCTGGGCTGTGACGTTCACATGTGCTTCTCAGTCCTCCTCTCCCTTAGACGCAACAAGAAAACTTCAGGAGGCTAGAACTGGGTGTTTCCTTTCTCCCAGATTGATTAGGCTCTGGTAAAATAGTTTTCCTTCAGCTCAGGCCTTGCTAAGAAGAACATAATATTCTGGCAGAATTTCAAAATGGTTATTCTCTCCCTCTGTTGGAAGCACAAAGGGATTTTTCTCCTATCTTCACTGTGAGGACGTGGAGGTAAAACTTAGGAAAGTTATGGAGGATCCCCTAAGACTGGACACCTCTGGAGTTTTGAACTCTCAAGATTGTCCAGCATTTTGAGAATTACAGTGTGCTCTCGTGCTCTGCTACTCGCTCCAGCAGTGGTTTCTGCTCCTGAGTGTCTGTTTTGGTGAGCTATGATTCTCTGTATCTACCTGACTGCCCCACTAATTTGGCAGAGAGCAGTTTTCCTTGTGACTTCAATTCTCTGATGGGTCTAAGGAGAGTTCTTGATTTTTAGTTTGTTCAGCTTTTTATGTTTATGAAGAAGGGAAGGATGACTTGCAAGCTTCTCGCAAGCTAGACCAGAAACCAAAAGTTTTATTGCTGTTTTAAGGGACATATTTAATAAGGAAATTAGGTGAATTTTCCTCCATTCATGAAATTCAGTGTGTCTTTTAAAAAACTGATTTCCTTTTTCTAATTATGTTTCCCAGGTATCTCACCTCAAATGATTGTTCCATTTTCCAGAGTTGCTAGACATTTTTATGGAAAAGATGCCAATTTATCTGGCATCCAATTCCCCACCAAATTGTAGAAACTAAAAAATTATAAATCATCTTGCACAAATAAGTATACCAGTTGATACCACATGTAATCTGTGTTAAAGTGCATTAAAATATATCAGATTAATGGGGATATCCGAGCATTGAATTTCTGAATATGACTTGATACAGCAGACCTTATTACAAACTACTAAGCCTTTTATTAAAATAATTTATAGCAATTCTCTTTACATTAAGTCTGTTTATGTTACCTTCTCTCTGATGTCCTTATTCAAATAGATCTTCAGAAAAATGCCACATTTTATATTCTTTCTATTTAAGCTATTTTATTTAAAAACTCTCACTAATTACATTGCCATATAAAAATGTTAACTCAGCTGCATGTTTATGTGATTAGAGAAAATTAATATTACTGCAATTATTATTTGTTTGATAATGAAGAGTAATTTGAGAATTAAATAGCCCCAGTAGGGATAGGGGCTGGATAGGGGGATAGTAATCTCTTTTTTTCTGTATTTCTAAGAATTAAATTTTAGTAGATAATATGAAAGACCTGAACTCTCGGGGTTTTTATAATGTTTAGGGCTGTGACAGTCTCTGACAAACTGATAATTAGTGTGGATTATTCTTTTTAGCAGAACTGATTGTAAAAGTGAATCAAAACATAAAGTGCTGATATTATTCTAAAATTCAAATGCTCTGCAAAAGAATGTAAATGACAGAACACAACTTATTGAATATCCTAAGCTTGCTAAGAAAATTCAAGACAAGTGATCTTCCTCCTTTTATTTGATCAGCATTGCTCATTTTTTCCTCAGTAAATGAATTTCACCAGGCAATATTGATCCATACCATACATTAACCAATGACTGTCAATGGGTCATACTTATTGCATTTTGCAAATGATGGTCAACAAAAGTGTTAATTGCATTCTTTAAATTAAAACGAATCTTTATGTAGTATAGAAGCTGTATTTCTTTTCAACAAAATGGAGGAGAGGGGAGGAAAATCTGTTTTCTGAATAAGGAAAAAATGCTCTGAGTTCTACAGCAGTCCAGTCTATTTGCAATTTCTTATTTTTAAATGTCATCTTATAAATAGACCTGAAAGCAAGACACAGGATAGCAAGATAGACTGTTTGATTTTACGTTTGTCTAGAGTTCTGTTGTTTATTTTTCATGATATAAAGTCATTGATGTTGTTAATGAATATTTACAAGTATTTATTGTGTTCAAGATCCCATTATTCACCTATTAAATAATTAAAATATGTGTGTCTCCATATAGGAAGTAAGGAAGCAGAAGTATAGTTCTTAAACTCATAATTTCTTTTTTTTAAAGAGATGTTTTATTGCTTTTGATATTTATTCATATTTGAGCTCAAGTTATTTATACATTTGATCAGTCAAAACACATCTAAAAAAAACAGCATATCCTTTGGACACTCACCATAGCAAAGTACTTGGAAATCATATACCGTATATAGGAACACACACTGTTCTTAACATTCAAATTATGGAAAAGAAGACAGGTCCGTATGCAAACACTTGAATACACAAACAAAGAAACAAACAAGAACATTTGTTTTAAAAGAAATTTGATGCTTTGCCTTAACGTATTCTGCGCATATATTGTGTGCAGAGCACTACACTAGATCCTCAAAATAATGTAAAAATTCATTAGTTTCAACATCATACCAAAGAGAGTTTTCATCTGAGTGAAGGAGACAAATGTGTAGGGTATAATACAGCATTCAGCAATGGGTTCAAAATGCAGGAAACTGTATGCTGAAGGAAATGAAGACATTAACTAGGATACTGTTTATGTAGTACTAATATTAAAAATAATAAGGCAAGGGGTGTCTGGGTGCCTCAGTTGGTTAAGCGTCCCACTCTTGGTTTCAGCTCAAGTCATGATCTCATAGTTTGTGGGTTTGAACCCTGCATCAGGCTCTAAACTGACAGCATAGAGCCTGCTTAGGATTCTCTGTCTCCTCCTCTCTGTCTGCCCCACTCCTTCTTGTGCATGTGCTCTTCAAATATATAAACAAACAAACAAACTTTAAAAAATAAGTTTTTTAAAAAATAAGGCAATTGGCAAACCCTGAGTAAAATAGTGATTAGAAGAGCTTTCTCGAGGGACGAAGATTATGGCTTCCTCTCAAGGGTTAGAAAGGTATCCCCAAAAGTATTAAGTCTTCATCAGTACCTCATATTGAAAAGCCTACCTTCAGGGATTGATCAGTACTGCTAATGAGAAGTCTAAATATATAATAGCCAGTTTAAAAAATCTGCTTCTCAAGACTAGTTTCACCATGAACAGAGATGTGTGTTCTCAGCATATTCAGCAATACAGTAACTTAGTGTTTTACAACCCAAAGTATATAAAAGTTTTGGAGAAGGAGGGAAGGTGCAAATTTGAATGAAAACATGTATTTTAATAATGCAAAGAGGACATTCTCTGTAGTAAATAAATATATTTATTATGGGAAATGCAGTTTAATATTTTTAGAAATAGAATATTAAAAATAACTTGTCTTACAATTTATATAACAGACATATAGCACAGCCATTATGCACAATCTAAATCTCTCAGACTAGTTATTATTATTGGTAAAAGAAGTATAGTAGAATTATGACTACACTTTAGAGCTATTTAGATAATATGGGTAATGGTTGTCCACCTCTTTATATGTCTGTGTCATGTTTAAACATGGTAGTGGAGTAATGTTTGTATTTTGGTAGAAACAGAATACTCTTGGTATCATATATTGCCACAGAGAATAGGTTTAATGTTTTAGACCTAGGTTAGATGGAAAATTCTTTGAGACTCAGTTTCAAAATTTATAGCATGAGGCTGCAAAACCATACCTAAGATAACATTGTGAGTCCATTGGAGAGTTGGGAGTTGAATTTTAAATGCTCACA
The DNA here is from genome assembly GCF_023721935.1 of Panthera uncia. Taxonomy (NCBI): domain Eukaryota; kingdom Metazoa; phylum Chordata; class Mammalia; order Carnivora; family Felidae; genus Panthera; species Panthera uncia. Next base: position 28,415,658 of record NW_026057580.1, on the reverse strand, counting down.
CTTATATACTAGTGTTCTTTCCTCTACACCATACCTTTTATTCACTTATATTAAGATAGATATCTCTATGTAATATTGATGGAGGTATGGGCAGAAGATATTATTGAACTACTACTTTTCAAAATGCAAGCATAGGCTGAATTCCAAAATCCATTCCATACTCCCATTCTCCCAGTACCAATATCCCCCACCAGAATTATTAGAGTTGATGAACAACATTATTATCCAAAGTCTATAGCTTTTATTATTATTTCAATTTAAAGTTAGTTAGCATGTAGTGTAATAATGATTACAGGAGTAGAATTGAGTGATTCATCACTTACATATAACACCCAGTGTTTATCACAAGGGCCCTCCTTAATGCCCATCATCTATTTAGCCCATCCTCCCACCCAACCCTTGGATTGTTAAGAATCTTCTTGGGGCGCCTGGGGGGCTCAGTCGGTTAAGTGTCCGACTTCAGCTCAGGTCACGATCTCGCAGTCCGTGAGTTCGAGCCCCGCGTCAGGCTCTGGGCTGATGGCTCAGAGCCTGGAGCCTGCTTCGGATTCTGTGTCTCCCTCTCTCTATGCCCCTCCCCCGTTCATGCTCTGTCTCTCTCTGTCTCAAAAATAAATAAACGTTAAAAAAAAAAAAAAGAATCTTCTTAACATCCCTCCCGCAACCCTTGGTTTGTTAAGAATCTTCTATGGTTTGCCTCCCTCTCTGTTTTTATCTTATTTTATTTTTGCTTCCCTTCCCCTATGTTCATGTTGTGTTTCTTAAATTCCACATAAGAGTGAAATCATATGATATTTGTCTTTCTCTGACTGACTTATTTTGCCTAGCATAATACACTCTAGTTCCATCCACGTCATTGCAACCAAAATCTGTATTTTACATTAGAGTTCACTCTTGGTGTTGTACATCTTATGGGTTTTGACAAATGAATAATGATATGTGTCCACCATTATAGTATCATACAGAGTATTTTCACAGCCTTAAAATCCTGTGATCTACTTACTCATCCCTTCTACTCCTCTAATTCCTAGCAGTCACTCATGATTTTACTGTCTCCTTGGCTTTTCTTTTTCCAGGATGTCATATAGTTTGAATAATACCATAGCCATTTTAACATAACTTCTTTCACTTCAAATATGCATTTATATTTTTCCATGCCTTTTTATCACTTAATAGGTCATTTCTTTTTAGTGCTGAATAATATTCCCTTGCCTGGATGTACCACAGTTTGTTTACCTACTGAAGGACATCTTGGTTGCTTCCGAGTTTTAACAGTTATAAATACAGCTTCTTATCTGTGTGCAGGCTTTAGTACATTCATAAGTTTTCAATTTATTTCAGTAAATTCCATTCAGTAAATTCCATTCAGAGAATGGAAATTGCTGGGTTGTATAAAAAAGTGTGGTTAGTTATGTCAGAGACTGCCAAACTATCTTCCAAAGTGCTGTACCATTTCCAATTTTCATAAACAATTAGGTAGCATTTTATAATTTATTTCCATAGCAATTGCTAAAACCATAACCCATCAATTGTTTGTGTATCTCTGTATTCAATATGTGACCGAAGTCTCCCCCCCTCCCCTCCCTTCCCTTCTGTTCCCTCCTCACCTCTCCACCCTGCTCTGCTTCTCTTCTCTCCAGTAATAAGCTCCATGAGAACAGTAACTATGCATATCTGTCGTTACCTCTTTTTCCACATTGATACCACATAATAGATTCATTCTAAATAAATATTTATTTATCAAATGAGTAAGAACATGGGTAAGACCATAAATATTTTGGTGTTAATCATATAATAAATTTGCAACACAGATTAGATGCAATAACATACACTATCAAAGATATAGTGAATTCCTTTCTATAATAATAAACTGATGTAAAACACCATTTGAGCCATAAGCTACCATTAAAGTTAGTTATCATTGGTGAAACATTAACTATTTGCCAGGCTAAGTGTTTTGGGTGCATTACTTCATTTAGTGCTTTAAAAAAGAAAAAACAAACTTGTGACATAAGAAGCATTGTTATCCCTATTTTACAGATATGGAAATAAAGAGATTAGAATACTTTATGTAGCTGGTAGATCAGAAAGGTTTTGTTCTGTATTCAACTCAAGTTCTGAATCTTTTTACACTGAGCTATGCTCAAATTTCTCTTGGCAAACACAGTCACACTAAAAAGGATTTAACTCATACAATTTTTACAAAATTTCTCTTACATTTTACACCAAAATTTCTTATTTCACATGACTCTTACATTATAACAAATGGAAGTGTGCATTTTACATCTGCCAGTTTATAAATAATTAAATACAGGCGAGGCAGCAGGAAGAAATATGATAACCGACATCTACTGCATTCTTTTGATGATAAACACCAATCTCTCTGTTCCCCTGCTTTTTCTAGTATTGCCACTGAAAAACAGTAGGGTTTTAATGCTTCCCTTGTGGCCTAGGAGTCTTTTTTGCTATTCATAATCAGTGCATCTGGTGTAGCTTTTTTCCCCCTTAATTAAAAATAAATAAAACTAAGAAAAGAGTCAGTCTATAGGGAAGAATAAGACCTGTTGCTTGTCCCTCTCCATGCAGCTCAGGGGCACTAATTTTCAGCACAGAGTATTTTCCTTGCTGTATTTGATATATTTTAGGTGTTAGATGGTATCCTTGTACCATGGTACTTGATTTGGTTTTGTGTTACTTCATGTAACTGTTTTCATGTCACTTGCACTTGCATTTCCCAAGTAAAGGGAGGATTGTGTGCATATTTTCAGAATGTGAAGATCAGCTTCAAAGCATTCAAACTACAAGCCTAACCCACGTCAGTCTGAAGGGAGAGAGATAACATGTATTGTCACAGTGGGTTATAGGAAATAGATAGGCTACTACTAAATAGGAAATAGTAGGCTACTACTAAAGTAGTCAGAAGCCATCCTGGTTAATGCTTTAAAATGAAGATTGCAGGGGCGCCTGGGTGGCTCAGTCAGTTAAGCGCCCAACTTCGGCTCAGGTCATGATCTCTCTGTCAGTGAGTTCAGGCTCCACATTGGGCTCTGTGCTGACAGCTCAGAGGCTGGAGCCTGCTTCAGATTCTGTGTCTCCCTCTCTCTCTGCTCGTCCCCTGCTCACGCTCTGTCTCTCTCTCTCTCTCTGTCTGTCTCTCTCAAAAATGAATAAACGTTAAAATTAAAAAAAAAATAAAATGAGGATTGCACCTTTGTATTTTAAATGATCTACAAGATGAAGAAAAATATAAAATGATCAGTACTGTAATGAATCATTGTGTGTGTCATGAACACAACTGTGGCTATTTGGTTGGCATGTAATAACAGCCCGAAGAGAGATAGACAACAAATGATATTTATTAACTAATGTGTTTTGATAAAGGTATGTATACAAGACACTATAGATATCAAAATAAAGGGACAGAGCCCTACTCGATTTGAGTGAATTGGTTCAGAAAAGAGTTCCAATAGGAGAGCAAGCCTGAATGACAATGACAAGTGTAGCAAGTATGATTGGGTGTAGGTTGAAGTTGCCCTACAGAGAAGAGGTACAGAAAGTTGCACGTTATTAACTGATTCTGATAGGATGGCTAACACAGAGTAGATTCTCAATATTGTGTTGAACTCAAATCAAATCAAACACAAATTATTTTAATTTAAATTAAATACAATGGTATTACCAACATGAACTGTGCCATGGTTGAGCCTATAACTTTAAAATTCAAACTATTTCTTCATTCAGAGCCTAAAATCTATATTTATAGTTAACATATAGGAAAATAACTAGTACTTCTTTGATTAGAATCAAAATAATTGACATGCAATTTAATTTATTCATTGTAGAAAGTTGATTAAATATCATCCACTTAAAATTTGAAGGTAGTCTATTTGTGTATAATTTCTATCAAAATATAATATGCTTATTGCTACATGAATAATTTTATTTCAAAAAATTGATCTGTACTCATAGTTTTCTGAGTTTATTTTAACGTGAAACATTAGAAAAGTATTCAGAGAATATTTTTTGCAAAGGGAGTTTTAATTCAATACAATCCAAGTCCCAAAAATAAAAAAAAATGTAATTTATGTTTTTTAATGTACAGGTTCATTTAACAGTACTGAAAAAGGGGGAAAAGTTTAAATATCTTTATTATAAATGTATTAGAAATATATGATTTGTGCACATTGGTCTGAGTAATTTGTATATATAATAATTCATATTCAAATATATAGCTTATTCATCAAATTGTACCTTTCATTTAGTAATTACAATTTAGTTATCAAATTACAGACCCATTGTATTCCACAGGCTTTTTATTTTATAAGTCACCTGTGAACTTCAATGGAAACCAAGTAATATAAAGATCTTGTCCCAAGACTCCAGTTCAACATTTGTGATCAATTTGAGTTGACCAAATCAAAGGCTTTTGGGTCTCCAACTCAGTAGAATTATCACTCCCTTCTTTTTACTTAGCATGAAGCAGACTGACATAGACTGATAACCACAAGCTCCCCCAAGAGTATTCTTTACTAGCCTATGATCTCTAACACTGAGCTAGACACTTGAGGACTGTTTTTGCTCTTAAAAACTTTGGTCTACTGGGAGTGAAAAATATGTCAAACAGCAATCACAGTATGACAGATAACAGCTGCAGTTAAGGTCTACACAATATTTCATGAAAGCACAGTAGTGATGTATTTAAAAACTTTTTAGGGAACATAGATGATTTCCCAGAGAATTTTGAGTTGAATCAAAAAAGTTGGGTATCTGGGTTACCTAGGTTCAGGGTGGGAATATGTGGCAGTAGTGGGATTCAGGAAGGAAAAAAATATATGTGACGTGGTAATTATCATAATTTATGTAAAAAAGTAATAAGAAATAAGCATATGTTTTTAGAAATGGTCAGTGTCTGTGTGTGCTAGACTACATCATTTTTACTTTTCCTAGGAAAGTGGTAAACCACTGATGATTTTTTCAGCTAAGGAATTACCTAGTCGGACTTTTATTTTAAAAAATAACTCTGAGGTGCCTCAGTGGGTCAGTCAGTTAGGTGTCCAACTTTGGCTCAGGTCATGATCTCATGGTTTACGGGTTTGAGCCCCATGTCAGGCTCTGTGCTCACAGTATGATGACTGCTTGATATTCTCTCTCTGTCTGTCTCTGTCTCTGTCTCTGTCTCTCTCTCAAAAGAAATAAACTTTAAAAAAATAACTCTGGCACATATTCTATGGTTAGTAAATATACTTGTGAGGGCTTGCCTCTAAAACAGTGTCTCTCAACCTCTTGTCTCATCAGCTTTCTGCAGGAAATCTGTTGTCTGGACATTTTGTCTCTAGTGTTAACCCTGGCTTCTCCCCTGAGCTGTGCTTTCCACTTGCCTTTCTCAACTATCTTCCAATAGCCAGATCAAGTAAAATTTCTGATTCAGTACAGTCCTCAAGATATTTATATTTTCATTCATTAGTTCTCCTAGAAGTTGTCCCAGAAGATTAGAATTGTATAGGAAAGCAATGAGCATATATTTTCAAAGAGAACTCCACCTAAGCAAATCCCTTGAAGATCTGGTAGCCAAATTCAATGAAGGGAAATAAAGTTATCTTCTAAGAAAGTAGAAAACTCACTTCAAGAAAACATAGGCCTCGGGACACCTGGGTGACTCAGTCTGTAAAGCATCTGACTCGATTTGGGCTCAGGTCATGATCTTGCAGTTCCTGAGATTGAGCCTGTGTTGGGTTCTACGCTGATGGTGTGGAGCCTGCTTGAGATTCTGTCTCTCCCCCCTCTCTCTGCCTCTCCCCCCTCTCTCTGCCTCTCCCTCTCCCTCTCTCACTCTCGCTCTCACTCTCTCAAGATAAACATTTAAAAAAATAAAAGAAAAAGAAAATAAATAAAGGGGCACCTGAGTGGCTCAGTCGGTTAAGCATCTGACTTCGGCTCAAGTCATGATCTAGCAGTTGGTGGGTTCAGTCCCCTCATCAGGCTCTACACTGACAGCTCAGAGCCTGGAGCTTGTTTCGGATTCTGCGTCTCCCTCTCTCTGCCCTTCCCCCACTTGTGCTCTCTCTCTCTCTCTCTCTCTCTCTCTCTCTCAAACATAAATCTTAAAAATAATAAAGAAAGAAAGAAGAAGAGAAATAAGTGCAAAATGAGGGAATGAGAATTCCTGTTTTTTTCTGTCAAGTCATCATGCAGGAAGAAAAGAATTCTAGAACTATATGTTTCTTGAGAAATTGCCACCTTTTTTGTAGATTCTCTAGATAGTGAATAGATGCAAATATCCATGGCATTAGTGGCATTAGTGCCACACACAGCCTAGGCAGAGAGATAATTCGTGCCATCATATCACTATCTATGTGCTCCATTATGATGAGCTCTCTACAGAGGACATGTGTAGATCAGACTTACTTCTCTAGGTCTGACCACTGACAGCCTCCATAGAAACAGTTTAGATGATCACCACTTCTCCTGGAAGGGCCCTATCATGTTTAGAATATTACATGAGGAGGCTTTATTCTTGAAAGATCAAGGCTTAGGCTACATCCTTTTTAGATCACAAGGTTCATATGAGACTGTATAAAGCTTTGGTCATGTGAACTTTCAATAATCTTCAGGGTTTGGAAGCCCAAGGGATATTTCACCAGACTACTATTCCAAAATCCTGATTTCTTATCTGATGGAGTTTTTCAAGAAGGATGGCATTTTATGTTCATAGGAAAAAAGAAATGCAGAAGTACCTAGATAAAATGCATTTTCAAAGGAATATTATCTTTTAGGGTTTTTTTTTCCAACAAATGTTTACTGACCACCAACTATGTAACTATGTTCTAGACATCATACTAGCCATGGCCATTCAGCAGAGAGTGGTCAGAGGCACTTTTGTTATGCTGGTAAAGACATGTAAATCCATTTGGTATACAAACAGTCATACAATAACAATTCTAATTATTGATATGGACTCTATAGATATTATAGAGGAAATCTAGAAAAACTAGAAATATGTAGTCCAATTTTGAATCATAAAACTATCTCAATATTATATACTTTATGTCAAAGTATTCTTAATATTTGATCTCTGATCATTAACAGATTCTTTTATTATTATTATGGGTGAATGATATCATTCTTCAGAATATTATTCTCAGATTCAGACTGACACTAACTTTACCTTTCATCTCCCAGTCCAGTTAGCTAACCACATGCAGAAACCTGCAAGTATCCTTTATAAGACAGCAACACTGAATCAACAACTTGGAAAGTTTTTTCCCCTTATCTAACCAACAAGTTCTCCCTACATGGGAGAAATATACTAACTAGATGTAAATTATTGGTTATTGGTTTTGTGACTGGACATTGATTTGTTACTTGAGACCTGAGAATTTTATATAGTAAAATTTTTATAGAATTGGAAATTATGTAAATGATGCAAAAGCTTGCCAGAAAGCAGAAATTATTGAAAGAGAACTTGAGTTTAGTGAACCTTTCCTAATGAAACATGATAGTTCCAATTAGCATAAATCGAACGTTTCACTTTATATGAAACTGGGAAGAGTTTATTGCTTCTTAGAACTGTAATTGATGGGGTAACTAAGCCTATACTACTTAGAAACAGATTTGCTTGGTGGTTTTATATTGGATGTTCTGCCTGATGTTTCCTTTATAATTCTACAAGAACACCATGTCATGAATTTAGCGTAACAATCATCTGAACTGTTTCTTCCAATTATCAAAATTATCAAAAAGATATTTCAATTTAAGAAGGCATATATCACCCTGAGAAAATTTTCAAAGAGTGTTAAGCTACAGGTAGGTAAATCCACTATTATAAAATGGCAAAATTAGCATATATAAGTCATGGGTATGTGACTTGTGAGTTGCATTAAGACCCTGCCATTAGAAGATACCCACCCCTACACACACACACACACACACACACACACACACACACACACACACAATTGCTCTAATATTCTGCTGTTGCTGACTTAATAATTAACCATTTTTTAGCAAGGGGATCTATATTTTCATTTGCACTGGCCCCCACAAATTAGGTAGACAGTTTGCTATATAAACAATAAAATAGGGGGTCGTGGGTGGCCCAGTCCATTGAGTGTCCAACTCTTGATTTCTGTTCAGATCATGGTCTCATGGTTAAGTGAAATCAAGCCCCACTTGCAGCTAGGCCATGACAGCACAGAGCTTGCCTGGGATTCTATTTCTCTCCCTGTCTGTCTCTCTCTGCCCCTCCCCTGCCTGCACTGCATACGCACATTCTCTTTCTCTCTCTCAAAATAAACAAACTTAAAAAAATAAACAAAAAATTAATAATGTTTTTTGATAGTGTTGGAAAAATTCAAGCTGTCAGTTATTTTAGTAAACTTTAAGGAGTAAACTACTAGTTCTAAGAGGAAAGTAGATCAAACCACAGAATTAGATTGATATGAAACTGTGACAACTGGGAATTTTGGGGTTTTTTTTGTTTGTTTGTTTGTTTTTGTTTTTTTTTTTTTTTTGCTATATTACACACTCATCACCTCAAGTAGAAAGTAAGGATGAAGTACATTATGTCTTCAAATGTTACTGTCAATAGCAACATTGTTTTGCTCAGATCTTAACATATGGATAGTGATTATTAAATTTAATTGATAGTGATATCCATTAGGCTATTAGAATAAAAGAATGTTTGTATTACCTAAAACAATCAAGTGTAGGGTAGAACTGTTCATAACAAATGTTGAAGATGTAATAAGAGGTAAAACATATAGCACAATGATTATGTGTGTGGATTCTGGAGTCTTAGTGCCTACATATAAATCTAGGCTCTGCCGTTTTTTTAGGTCTGTGACTAGAGAATTAGAAGGACTATGGGATAACACTAGTTATCCCATAATCATAATTTCTTACTTAGTTGAGATGATTTAAGAGTAATTCTGTCTCAGGAGAGACTCATATTTCCAATTTCTTACTCTACATCCATATCTGGATAGCTAATGAGCCTATCAAGTTTAAAGTACTTTAGGGGGCTCTTGGGTGACTCAGTCAGTTGAGCATCTGACTCTTGATTTCAGCTCAGGTCATTATCTCCTTGTTGGTAGGCGTGGAGCCTGCTTGGGATTCTCTCTCTCTCCCTCTTTTTCTGCCCCTCCCCAACTTGTGCTTGTGGTAGCTCACACACTCTTTCTATCTCAAAACAAATAAATAAATAAACATTTAAGTATTAAAAAAAATACCAGTGTTCTTCACCAGTGTTCTTCAAATTAGTAAGTTACACCACTATGCACATCACTGATAGGAACAAAAACTTAGGAATCATTGATTTTATACATATATATATTATATATATATATATATATATACATATATCTCACAGCTTTGATTCTTTCCTGTACTCCAGACTCCCTTAAGAGTCTACTATCTACAAAACATTAACTTAATCCTTTCATAATATAAATCAAACTGTATCTTTTTTCCTAAATATTAAATACTCCAATGGCTTTCCATAACTCTCATAATTAATTCCAAATACAACAAGAAACACATTATCTTACCTATCTTGCCTATGTCTGTGACCTCACTTCCATCCACTGATGGCCTTCCGTTCATCTCTTTATTCATATCCCCCATCTTGCTGTCTTTCAAACATACAATGCATGTTCCTGTCTCAGGGCCATTATACCCCTCTTCTGTTTGCTTTGAATGCTCTTTTCTTCAGAAATTCACATTCAGATCCCTGATCAGAAAAGACTTCCCTGGCCACTCCCTTTAAGAGTCCTCCCTATTTGTCCTTATTATTTATTTCGCAAAATTTTGTCTTTAAGCCACTTATTACTAGTTGGTATTAATTAATTAATTCTGATTCCTTTACTAAAAGATAAGCTATGTAATGAAACAAACATTGCATATCTTGTTAGTTATTTTATTCCAAGCACTTGCAACAATCACTGACACTTAGAAACTGATCATGAAATATTTGTTGAGTAAAGACATAGAAGGCTACACAGTGACCATGGAAAGTGGATGACCATATTCTCATAAAGGTTTGATTCAAAAGATCTTATTTGCATTTTTCTCCTCAAATATAGATTCAGAAAGAAAAATATTTTTTTAAGTCATGAAGTTTTGTAGAAATGGCTATCTTTGTCATGGCACATATTACATTTCAATAACTATCAGCATTAAGTTATTATGCTATTCATGGTACGTACTCAATACATATTTGATAGATGAATGATGAGTGAATGAGAGATATATTGGCAAAATAAGTAAATTAGGGTAACTGAAGTTAGGAAAGAAATATAACTTTAATATTTGCTGAATTAAAGCAAATTTAAATATTTGAAATACTTATATCCTTCAGTGTAATCCTGCAGTTATGGGAAAAGAAATGTTCAACCATTTATGGTTTAGTTTTCTTGTAACATTACCAAGTGAGGGAGAGATTGATACCAACCAATACTGGTTGATATAGCAATAACTTCTAAATTTTTCCTAGAATAATACAAATTTACTTTTCATTCATATGAAGTCCAAGTGAGTGTTTCTGATTTCAGATATTCTCCTTCAAATAAAGATCTATGGATCTGGGCTACTTCCTTTTTGTGGCTCCTCTATCATTAATATGTGTTTTCTGAAGTCGCCACATGGAAGAAGAGGCTGGAGGTTCATGCATAGCAGACTCTTGTCAATCAATCTGAAAGTGACATACTTCATGATCATTCACATTTCATTGATTAGGAGTAAATGACCTGGTCTCACATAAACACAAGAGTGAGTAAAACATGTCCAAGAGGAAGAAGAAATAAGTTTGGTGAACATGTAGTAAGCTTTGCCATGCAGTTTTGAATTTAACTAAGGAAAATATAGAAGTTTCTCTAGGATAAATTATGTTAGTGTGTGTGTGTGTGTGTGTGTGTGTGTGTGTGTGTAGGAGGAGGAAAGAGAGAGTTCAAACAATTAAAATGCTGAAATGAATTTGGAGAAACATTTAATTTTAAAAAAGGCTCTATGATTTTAATTGCTCGTACTTGGGAATATAATAAGACATTTCTTATCAAGCTCAAAATTAGGAAAATAAATTCACCTTTGAGACTTAAATGCTGAGACCGGACACACAATGGATGTGAGCTTAGGCATACAACATAGGAAAGAGAAAGTATGGCTTCCCACCAGGAAGAATGGATGTATTAACATATCCAGTGATATAATAGTCAACAATATTAGAGAACATATCAGAACCATAGAGACAAATGTTAGTAGTTCCAATGTAAAGTTGTCTAAAGATAGATATTTAGTCTATGAATATCAGGTATTCCAGATCATTCTTATAGCAGTATCTTAGCCTTACGTCATTAAGTATTTGAATCACCTTGTTTTACACGTTCTGATCTAGTGTACCTCAAGGATATCTGTGATTCTTATGTAGCATTGGTGACATGGGGAAAACTTGTTGATCATGGGGCTTTGAGGATCCCTTAACCCCATGGTAGTGATTTCTCAAGGAAGTTGATAATAACTTCTGATTCTGATTTAGTAGGAAAATGTTGGTCATGCAAATATTTTTGCGCTATGTAGCAGCTATATTTTCACCATAATCTAATATATTTGCATTCTGATCTCTATCCTAGTTCCATGTGTATTTTCAACAATCTTTGAATTATTTCCAAGCCTTGCTGCTTACCCTTGAGTAGAGAAAAAGACAAATCTCTTGGTCCTTAATATGTGGAATCATAAAACGTATTTTTTTCTTGCTGTTTCCTCTATTGCTTCTAGCTTCACTTTTTACCATTTTCTACATGTTAGATTTTTTTTTAATTTTTTTAACGTTTATTTATTTTTGAGACAGAGAGAGACAGAGCATGAACAGGGGAGGATCAGAGAGAGGGAGACACAGAATCCGAAACAGGTTCCAGGCTCTGAGCTGTCAGCACAGAGCCCAACACAGGGCTCGAACTCACGGATAGCGAGATCATGACCTGAGCTGAAGTCGGCCGCTCAACCGACTGAGCCACCCAGGCGCCCCTACATGTTAGATTTTTTAAAGCAGTTATAAAACATCAAGAATTCTCTGACCTTATAAAAACTTTCAGGTGTTATTTGAAAGTGAATACAGAATTTATAACTCTGAAACAAATGAAAAAAGGGTATCTAAAGTAAAATTTACATTTTGTGCAAATTATATGAAATCTTGAACAAATACTAGCCCAGTTAAGTAAGGATACCTGTTGAATGTGTCCTTAGTGTTAGGAAATAGGCATGCATTACTATTTTTAAATAATATTTGAATTATATTTTCATAAAGTTCAAAATCTACAAATAGTGTAACTGTTAATTCTATATTTAAAGGAGAATCCCCAGATATATTTGTACTTATTTATGTATGTATCACAATTCTCTTCCCATAAGCTAAAAACAATTTCTTTATGCAGAAATTATCTTGTAAGTTTATGGCAGAAATAGGCTATTCACATAAACCTAAATCTATAAGGATCATTGCTCCGTAAGCCAATACAAATTAAAATGATTCAAACATCACAAGAAAATGTTTTCAAATTATCTGTTGCATATACTGCATTTTACATTTGCTTCCAACTAAATATGACATTTAGAGTGGAAGAGTTTATAATTTGTAACGAAGCTTTTAGATCCATATTGACTACCATACAGCACAAATTCTTCCTTGGAAAAAAAATACCCTTAAAGGAAATGTGAAATAGTATTTTGGCTTAAAATTAAAGAAATTAAGAATACGTTTAGGCATTTAATTGAGCATATCCAAAATTTGAAGGATTAATTTTGAAATACAGATAAAATTTACCCTAAAGACTTTATTTTCAAGCAAATTAAGGTGATGATTTGAGCTATCGAATATGACAAGAAAATGCCTCAAAACTAACTTAAAAACTTCTCTCTTGGTGACAAAGAAACTGTGAACTTAGTTATTATAATTATTGTTTGCAGGCCTGCTCCACTGGGCTTTTTTGTGGTGCTGAAATAAACAGAATTACCTGTTTACCTCTTGTCTCTCAAAGAACGGATGTCATTTCTACACAAACATATACAGTATCTGCTTCTGACACTTCAATCAGTAGCTTTCCATCAGCAAGGGCTACAAGACTGTGGACCATCATGAATACTAACCCAGATGATCCAGGTAAGTAGATGAAAATAAGATATATAAAAGATTGAATTTGATGTGTATTGAAACCTATTTTCTGACTTACTTCAAATCTTTATTTTTCTGAGATACATAATTTTTCAGGGGTATAAAATTATTCTAGAATTCTTGTTATGTTTCAGTTTTAAGTTTTGGTTTAAGAATATTGATGTTCTTTGCTAATAAATACTCTTTCTTAAACAGTGAAAAAATGTTTATTAATATCTTTATTATGATATGTAAATTTTGGTAGATAACTGGATTCCAGTCTGAGCTGATTTTAACTATCCATAAAACTTATTTAAAAAACTTGTAATGCTTACTTTATTCTATCTTTAACATTCTCTGAATCATTATATATAAATTTATATTCCTATCAATTTATTGGAATTTTTTTAAACTGCATTTTTTCCAATTTTGAAGTATTTTGACATCTTGAGTATGTTTCAATATGTCTTATTTAATTTACTAAATCAAATGATGCTATATTGTAAATAGTATATGTTAAATTCCAAATTAATTCTTTTTATAGTCAGTGTCACTCAGGATAATAAGAATGAGAATTATACCCCTTAACAAGGTATTCTTTGCTTAGGAAAAATATTTTTGAAGGCTACTGGATATTATAAGCAGGCAGGTAGTCTTCCCTATTTTTTGTCTTTGTAATTTCTGTTCTTTTAAAGACTTAAGTTGAAATACAGTATTATCAAATATAAAGTATACTGTGCCTATTTAGAAATTAAAATAATATTTCTAATATTTTTTAACCAATATGTTATATATTCATTGAGTCTATCAGTGACAAAGTTGTAATTTTTCATGTTTCATTATTCAAAGGAGTCATTTGGTGTGGAATATGTCAATTCTTTCTTTTCCCTCTGTGCATACTCATTGCTTGTATGTATAAGTATAAATATGAGAAATAAATAAAAATGTTTATGAAATAAATACAAAATTTAATATAACATAAATTATATATATTGCTTTTCTTTATAATTGAAGTATAATTGATACAGAATATTCTATTATTTTCAGGTATACATCATAGTGATTTGATATTTCTATACATTATTAAATGATCCCCATGACAAATCTTGTTGCCACCTGACACCATACATAGTTGCTACAATATTATTTATATTCCCTGTGCTGTATATTACATTCCCATGTCTTACCCATTTTATAACTGGGAGTTTGTACTTCTTAATCCCCTTTATCTATTTTTTCCACCCTGTTTATCTCTCTCTCCTCTGCTAACCAAGTTTATTCTCTATTTATGAGTATGTTTCTCATGGAATTTTTTGTTTTGTTTGTTCATTTATTTTTAGATTCCATATGTAAATAATATCATACAGTATTTGTCTTTCTCTGACTTATTTCACTGAGCATAATACTCTCTAGGTTCATCCATGTCATCACAAGTGAGGAGCTTCCATTCTTTTTTATGGCTGAGTAATATTCCATTGTGTATATATAACATCTTTATCCATTCATCTATCAATGGACATATAGATTGAATCCATATCTTGGCTATTGTATACAATGCTTCAGTGAACATAGAAGCATATGTATCTCTTTGAACTGGTGTTCATTTTTTCCAGATTGATGTCCAGAAGTGGTACTGCTGGATTGTATGGTATTTCTAATTTTTAATTTTTTTAAGGAAATTCCGTATTGTTTTCTACAGTGGCTGCACCAATTTACATTTTCACCAACAGTGTACAAAGGTTCCTTTTCTACAAATCTTCACCGACACTTATTATTTATTGCCTTTTTTGATAATAGTCAATCTGACATACTTGTGGTGATATTGTGGTTTTGATTTGCATTTCTGTGATGATTAATGATGTTGAGTATTTTTTCATGTGCCAGTTGGCCATCCGTATGTCTTCTTTAGAAAAATGTCTATTTAAGTCCTCTGCACATTTTTTTTAAGTTTATTTATTTTGAGAGAGAGCAAGAACAAGCAATCAGGGGAGCTGCAGAGAAAGAGAGAGAGACAATCTCCAGCTTTGTTCTTTCTCAAGATTATATAGCACAATTTGTTTGACTTTGACCCTCAAATGGAGTGTGAATAATGGGAGTCTTTGCATTTATCCAGTTTGTGAAGTTACTAAACTTACCCATACACTTCCATTAGAAATATAACCTACAGAGCCATTTGTCTGCACATAATTGATATGAGGAGGCAGTGCAATTTGCAGAAGACTCAGCCCAGGGCCAAAGTTGTTCATTTTTAATTCACTTTTCTGATTCTCTTTTTGTTTCTTTTTCCTCTTTGAAGGTCCAAAACAGACAGACATTATCAAGCATGATGTTCTCCCAACTACTATTTTAGCAACATTAAGCATTGGCATATCTTTTGAAAGCTATTTACTCAAAGAACTGATTTCCACTAGAGAGCTTTCAGCAAAACGCAGTATTCCTTCTTCCACAGATGTTTCCTCTTCTCAATTTCTGAATTTTGGTGTTCATGACTCAGCACAAATTGTCTGGGGCAAAACGTCTGTATCACATATGCCTATCCAAACTTGAGCAGCCACAGCAGGATACTTTTTCCCCAGTATGGAAGACAGGACCCCATTTATCATTTCTTCTTTCATGCCAGATTTTATTTTTCCTACAGAATCTTTATTATTTGTGAACAATGAGACTGTTGCCTTAACTACTACCACAGTGAGTTCAGTAATTACTGGCATTCCAGGAGCAGATATTAAGTTAAAGAGGCACTCATTACTCTCCCATGGATTCCTGCTCACAACCACTTCTACAAGTGTACCTCCAGTTGTTTCTACGGGGGCTCAAGAGGATATTGAAGAATTTTCAGCTGTTTCCCTAATTTCAAGAAGAGAGTACTGGAGATTGCTGAGCTCCTCAATGTCTCCCCTTTCTCCTGCTAAGATAATTATATCTAAACAGGTAGCCATCTTAAACTCATCAACTCTGCACCAATTCACTACACAAGCCTCCATTCCCAGTGAATACCAGGTTATTACTGAAGCATCTAGCAACCAGAGACTCACAAACATCAAATCACAGGCTGCTGATTCTTTAAGTGAATTAAGCCAAACATGTGCAACATGTTCTATGACTGAAATAAAATCCTCTCATGAATTCTCAGATCAAGTTTTGCATAGAAAACAGTCCCACTTTTATGAGACATTCTGGATGAACTCAGCGATACCAGCCAGCTGGTATGCACTAATGGGAATTCAGACTATCACTTCTGGGCATCCATTGTCTTATGCTACTGAAATAACGCCATCAGTGGCATTCACAGAACTGTCATCTTTATTTCCTTCTAAAAAGAGTACAAAAAGAAGGATTTTATCCTCATCCTTGGAAGAATCCATTACCCTATCAAGTAATTTGGATGTTAATTTATGTTTATTTAAGAGTTATTTATCCATTGTCCCTTTACAAAGTGTCTCTTCAGCCTTGATGATTTCTGATTTGACTTCAAAACTGACTACTGATGATCCTTCTGTGTCAGAGAACATTTTAAAACTATTGACAATAGGACAACATGGTATAACCATGGGCCCCACTGAGATACTGAATCAAGACAATTTATTGGGTATGCGAGAGAGTAAAGGATCTCATAATCAGTTCAAACTTCACACACGACAGTTCTCTAGATTTTGAATTAAATTTACAAAATCATCCAAAAACTATATATTCAGGTGATTTCAAAAACAACATGCCACCTTATATAGACTCTGTGTCTGACTTTTCAGAGGTAACCTCTAATATCGCATTTTATGCAGTTTCAGGAACTCAGTCATATCCAATACAGGCCTCTTTTCCCTTGTCTGTTCTTGCGCCAGGTTGGACATATTATACAGATTATCTGACCTTAACATCTGATTTAAAAGAAGAGCTTACAACTTCTTCAGAGTGGCCCAAATGGGAACTTCAGCCTAGTGTGCGTGATTGGGAATCTTCTGCTGCAAGCCAGAGGCTTTCCATCACTAGATCGCTTACTTTGTCTTCACTGGAGTTCATTCCAACACCTCTTCAGCTGACGATTTCTGGTGAGTTTCTCAGTTTCAGTTCAGTAAACTTTTGGAAATGAGTTTCTTTTCTATAGTGAAGAAAGAGCCTGCCGTGGTCACCAGGTGCTCTAAACAGCCTCTTTGTAATCAGGGTAGCAGCAAGTTCAATGTGGATGGCACCTTGCTGTTGTACCTGACACAGATGTTTATTCTTTATGCACTGCCACAAAGGCTACCAGATCAATACAGGAGTATGTTGGAGACAGCTACACTGCTGGCAAGCAATCAGAAACTGAACTAGTTCAATTCATTACAATAGATCTTTCAAAGTTTAGGAATGACTTTTATTATTCTCATTTCTTGAAATAGAATCTTTGTCAGGTGGAACACAATATAACATGCACTTTCTAACATTTTTTTTTTCAGTGCTGGTATTTTTTTTTTAACGGGAAGATGAAGCAATCAAGGGAACTTTATTGAGTGTTGCCATTCTACATAGCGTGGTTTATCATTATTTAATGCAAAGCTGTGATGCTTTCATTATGTATAACTCAGAATGTAAATGAAACTCATGACCTTTACTTAACAAAAAAATATATAAAAATTGACACAACATAGTATCCCATGTGTAAATTTAAATTCAGTCTTGAAATAATTAATGAAAAGCAACTTTTCTTAGATAGCTATTCTTACTTTAAAGCATTTTAGAAATTATTAGTCTCCTCTACCCTTGTAATTACTGTCAAATCGGGAAACATGCAGAAAAAAAAACCTTCAATAATTATATTTAGCAGAAAGAGAAGGTATTTTCATTATTTAAAGAAGTTCTATCTTGTGGAATTTCAAGTGTAATTGTGGTTGTGAAGTTGATTTCCCCTCAATAAGAAATGTATAGGTTTCATGTGTTATATATGTATATTTGTAGATTTTGTGTGTATGATTCAGAAGAATCACATATCATGTTTAAAATGTTTAGGTGTGTAATTTGTGGCTGGCAACTCAATAATACAAAAGACCAAATCTTATATTTGGTATGTGTAGTGTGAAATGTTTCTAAAAATAACATAAATTTTAATTACAAATTTAAATGTAGTATTTTCCGTGTGCTTTTACAAGACAATAGCTTGTTGTATAACTGTTAAGAATCATCAGTAATACCTAATACATCACTTCTCGCATATAAGGTTCTTAACAAATTCAGCAGAGTTACATCTTCTCCTCTCATACAGTTAGTCCCATAGCTATCCCTCGAAAATAATCAGGACACAAATTCTCCATTTCCAGGAAATAAAACCCTAAGTTTGCCTTTATGAGCAAAACTTTCTCACATTCCATTTTTCCCATTCCCTCATTCCAACTTCAAACACTCTTTGGTGATTTTAATCTTTTCCAATTTGCCTATTCTTCTTCTAGTTTCCCTTGCCTTCCTAAATATTTTAGACATGTTAATCAATAATTTACAAGGCACTTGCCAGCATTTTCCAGTATGTTCATCCACTGTGTTGACCAGGGTCATATCAGGGAATAGATAGCACATTCCAGTTGAGTACTTGGGAGAATTTACAAAAAAAAAAAATTATTTACAAAGATATGGGTAGAGATAGTAGGATTCTGAAGGGACTAGTAACAGCAGAATGTCATCATTACCTTGAGTCCTGAAGGGACAAAGGAAAGAGCAGTCATCAAGACCCAGAAAGAGGAAAGCTACCAGTTCATAGAAGCTATGGCATGTTGGGAGAGAATATAGGCAATACAGTGCAAACCAGTCAGGAGTAGACCAGGAGATATATACCCAGCTTCATTCTCCTCTTGTCTTTTAGTCACTTGCAGGTTCTCCCCATTGGCCAAACCAATCCAGTAGCTGAAAATGATCTTTAAAAACATAACTACACATCTGAAATAATCTCTTCATATAAAGAAAAGGTAGGGTAAGCCATAGTAGAATGGCCTGCCATGCTAAAATCTTGACTGCATTCCAAGCTCCATGACACTGCCGAAATGTAGAATAAGCATGTAACTGATAAGGGGAGGATTCATTTGTATGTTTCTAAAGTGAACCATTGAGTATTACTACTTCCTCTCTACATGCTACTTCCATACTAGGGAAGTATAAAAGGTAGAAAGCTTGTAACTCTGGGGTCCCTCACAGCTCCTAGATGGGTGAGAGAAAAATAACACTCCAAGAAAGCTTTATGATGAGGCATCATGGAGCTATGTCTATCAATATGCTTTTTAGGGTTTGGTGTAACTTTTAAAGTATATGATGCTAGTTCTAAAATATGACATCTATCAATCTGAAGTTCTCTTTGTCAGTGGTCTGCTAAACCAAACCAGTCTTTATGGTTTGGTTTAGTTTATGAAGCAAATGAAGTTTAAGAGGAAAAAAAAATGGAGGCACTTGGCTGGCTCAGTCAGTAGAACACACAACTTTTGATCTTGGGGTGATGAGTATGAGCCCCGTGTTGGTCTTAGAGATTACTTATGGAAATATAAAAATTATTTTAAAAATAGAGAGAGAAAAAAAGAACATTCTCTAGCAGTTTGGTATTATGTTCCTATAGCAATATGACTCTCTATTGTTTCTACTAGTTCAGAAGGATTTAAGAGACAATAGTCAGAGCCTCCTGATCCAAATATTCTCTAATAGCAATGAATAACAAAAATAGAACAAAAATGAAAATTTATATGGGTTCCATTTATTCCATCCAGAGTTGTAAAATTCTAAATTAAAAAAGTTCAATACAATATTAGTAAATTTCTAAAAAATGACAATGGGATATTTTCTCTGGGAATAAAAGGGTCAGTCAAAGAAAGACATTTAATAATATAATTTACCCCATGGGATCTTAGATGAAAAGATATTGACAATCAATTTATAATTTGCTAAAGTTACTTAGTTTTTCTTTCCATTTTTCCCTACCTAAGGGATTTACATTATCTTCAAATCTTTTCAATATCTATTATGATTTTCAAAGATAACAAAATATAAATAGCTTACAACAATATTCAATACCATTTTTAAAAAATGTTTTCTTATTTAGAGAGGATGGGGAGGAGCAGAGAGAGAGAGAGGTGGAGAGAGAATCTCCAGCAGGCTCCACGCTGTTAGTGCAGAGCCCAACATAGGGCTTAATCTCACCAACTGTGAGATCATGACCTGAGCCGAAATCAAGAGCCAGATGCTTAACTGACTCAGCCACCCAGGCACTCCTTCGATGCCATTCTTAAAGTTGAAACATAAGAGGTAATTCCATTAAACTCATAAGTCAAAATGCCTTATATGTGTATGTGCACATATTTCTTACATACCATTTAGAAAATCTAATAGAAAATACATTAAGTAACCAAAGTAAATGAGATATGACATCTTTATTTGAGTTCTCAAAAATGTGAGCCCTTAATACTAAAGAAACACTACATTTGAAAAGTATAAAGCAATTTCAAAAAAATTCAAATGCGATAATATAATGGAACTTGATCAAGTCATTTAAAATTTTTTTAATGTTTATTTATTTTTGAGAGGGAGAGTGAGACAGAGCATGAGCGGGGGAGGGCCAGAGAGAGGGAGACACAATTTGAAGCAGGCTCCAGGCTCTGAGCTGTCAGCACAGAGCTTGACGTGGGGCTCAAACCACGAACCGTGAGAACATGACCTGAGCCAAAGTTGGACGCCTAACCGAGCCACCCCGGTGCCCCTGATCAAGTCATTTTAAAGTCGAAGAGCATAGCCAGCAAAATGTTGAATAGAAATGGTACTAAGAGCATTTTATGTTTAGGAAATATATTGAAATAAATTATAATAAAATATAGTATTATTAAATGGATGCAAATAAAAGGAAATAGAATAAAAAGTCCAGATACATATGTTAGATTACATAAGATTACATACAAAGAAGAGATTTGATAGATTTTCATATTCACTAACCTGTGTTGATGCATTCTGTTATTTTGAAAACTCTTCCTCTATACCCTTATAGCAGATAACCTCTATGAGAACTAACTAGATAATGTTACAAAATAAAACATTAAATAATCCAAATAAAATATAAGTTAATATTTATTTTGCCTCTAACAGGAAATTTTTAAGCCTAAAAGTAAAAATAGAAAATTATAAATAAAATGTTGATAGTACATTTTATGGTAGAATAAGTAAAATTAATACCTTTCTATGCTAAAAATGGTCATAAACATAGTTAAAGCAAATATATAGAAAAATGTGTTGCCACATAACTATACATGGTTATAAATACCCTTTCAAATCAGAGGAAAAGCTGACCACTCAAATAGTAAAACAATTTGCTGTATACAGACAGTAAAACGATATTTAAAAATCATCAGAAGCAACTGAAGATATCACATTTAATAATTTTTTTAATGTTTGTATATTTTTGAGAGACAGAGAGACACAGAGCATGAGCAGGGGAGGGGCAGAGAGAGAGGGAGACACAGAATCACGCAGGCTCCAGACTCTGAGCTGTCAGCACAGAGCCCAACGCGGGGCTCAAACTCATGAGCTGTGAGATATGATCTGAGGTGAAGTTGTATGCTTAACCGACTAAGCCACCCAGGTACCCTGAAGATAACACATTTAAAATGAGACACGAATTTTATCCATTAGCCAGTGTTTTATTATTATTTTTTTCAATTGTAATACTATTTGTGAAGATATACCACTCTGTTGGTGGGGAAGTAAGTTGGCACCATGCTTCTGGAGAATCATTTTCCACCAGAAATTTTAAAAGTTTTAAAATAACAGTCTTTGGGTACCTGGGTGGCTCAGTCAGTTGAGCATCTGACTCTTGATTTCAGCTCAGATCATGATCACAGTTTGTGAGATCCAGCCCTGCATCTGGCTCTGCACTGGCAGCATGGAGCCTGCTTGAAATTCTCTCTCTCCCTCTCACTCTGCCCCTCCCCCATGCTCACTCTCTCTGTCTTTCTCTCTCTCTCTCAAAATAAATAAGCACTTTTTAAAAATAAAATAACATCTCAATTTTAGAAAATTATTATTGATATACCAAAGTTATGTTATTAAATGCTATTAAAATAATAAATATCTGGAAAGAAATGTGCACTATAATGGTGGGTTTTTTAAATAAATCTTGGCATGGAAAATTGTTCCTTTAATACTATTAAGCTGAAGTTATAAAATCATACATACAACATATTTGCAAATACATGTGTACATGGATACCACACATATGTGTACAAGGGATCCTTCCAAAACATTAATATTGCTTCCAATATTTATTTTCATTTTCTAAAAGTTTCATACTTATTATATATTTTTATAATCAATAAAACATTTTTGTAAATATTTGTGCATAGTGAGAAATAAAGAATATTTCAGAAAATATATTTAATTATTTATTATATCAAAAAAATCAAGTTTTTATGAGAATTTACAATTATCCACATAAGGATAGAAAAATCATTGATAATTAGCATTATTAGAGTGAAAAATCATTTAAAAATGATAAAATATTTTTCTGAAATAACACAGCAATCTTATGTTCAAATATTCCATCCACATACTTTAAACTAAATTACTATGTACATGTTGAAATCATTAGGTATATTTCTTCAGCATTCTTTACTTTTTAGTAAAATGAGGAAAAAATGGAATGGAATTAATCACATCATTTTATTCGATATTCACATATATTTCAACTGACTACTTTGTGACAAACAGCAGGAACTGTTGTAACTTGTTTGGTTGCTTACCTGTTGCTTTGGACCTGCCACTCAGATATGCCCTTTTATTTTTTTAAATGCTTATTTATTTTGAGAGAAAGAGAATGGGAGGGAGGGACAAAGAGAGAGGGAGAGAGAGAATCCCAAGCAGGCTCTGAGAGTGTGGACAGTGCGAAGCCTGACACACGGGGCTCATACTCACAAACCACAAGCCCATGACCTGACCCAAATCAAGAGTCGGATGCTTAACCAACTGAGCCACCCAGGTGCCCCAATAAATTTTCCTTTTGGTGAAACTACTAAGAACCAAAAGAGATGTCCCCCTTTAGCTAAAACATGAGACCACCTACTTTACCTCCCCAAGTTACTGCAAGTTTATTGCGGAAGGAACCACTCTAGACCCTGTCCCTTGTGGTAAAGGAAGTATGTGCATAGTAAGCAAAAGCTTCTGTCACAACACCTAATAGTCACTTTTGTTCTATTTACTTGCAGTCTGTAAAACATCCCATTTAGAATTGACCC
The DNA here is from genome assembly GCF_023721935.1 of Panthera uncia. Taxonomy (NCBI): domain Eukaryota; kingdom Metazoa; phylum Chordata; class Mammalia; order Carnivora; family Felidae; genus Panthera; species Panthera uncia. The sequence goes on along the minus strand of NW_026057580.1, from coordinate 28,392,297 downwards.
ATTAATGCATACAACTGGTTCTGCAGGTCAAACTATATCTGCTGAAACTAGCACACAGATTTTAATCAGAAGTAAAATCCTGACATTTTGTTTCCTGTATATCTCTCAGTATCATTCACAAAGGAATGCCTGTGCTTTTTTTGCTAGTTTGCAGTATTCAAGACTGTTCATTATTGGGCGCCTGGATGGCTTAGTCGGTTGAGCGTCTGGCTCCTGATTTGGGCTCGGTCAAGATCTCACAGTTTGTGGGTTCGTGCCCTGGACTGGGCTCTGCACTGACAGTGTGGAGCCTGCTTGGGATTCTCTCTTTCTGCCTCTTTACCTCTCTCACTCTGTCTCTCTCTCTCTCTCTCTCAAAATAAATTAAAAAAAAGACTATTGATTATTTGTACTTAATTCCCACTTATCACTAAAATGAATACTAATATCAATGTCATATGCAAAACATAGTAGAGTAATATAGTTAATAATACAGATTTTTTTTTTCCATGCGTGTTACAATTCTTTGGTTTCAAAACACTTTCACCTTTGTTGTTGAATCACAGTAGTATGTGACCTTGGGAAAATTCTTAGTGTAGACCAGAGATTGGCAAGGTATTACATACAGGTCAAATTTGGCCCATCATTTGTTTTTATAAAGAGTTTTACTGGAACACAGCGCTACCTGTTGGTTGCATACTGTCTATGACTGATTTCATACTATGACAGCAAAGTTGAGTAGTTGTGATGGAGGCAAAGGTAGAATACTTACTAACTTGTCCTTTACAGAAGTTTGATAATTCCTGGAGTAGCAATATGTGTGAGGTGTTTATAATTCTCAGGTTAGTATATTTTACTTTTTTGACCAACGAGTAAATATCAGCCTTAAATAGACTCAGAAAAGTTCATATTTCAGACCTGATTAACTCTTATTATGCTACCCCTGTCTTCTGTACTATGCTGACAGAGCCACAGACTATGGTCAATACCCACAATCTCTTTGCGAATCTCTCAGCTCTGTGTCCAGGGCTGCTTTCAGGGGTGTAAACTGTGCAGTCACAAATGCCCTATACTCAAAAGGACCCTACACTTGATAGAGCCATACTATATACTTCATGGTATACTTCAAAGGAAGTACAAAGTAAGGATATTATGGAACACATCTGGTTCCAGATGGTATTAGAATATGCATGTAGTATAATGATTAAGCATCCAGATTTTTATTTTAGATCAGGTGATGATCTCACAGTTTGTGGGATCGAGCCCCACATCGAGGCTCATGTAGGGCTCTACCCTGTGAGTGTAGAGCGTGCTTGAGATTCTCTCTCTCCTCCCTCTGCCCCTACCCCTGCTCTTACACACACACACACTCTCTCTCTCTCAAAGTAAATAAAACATTTTTTAAAAAGAATATGCATGTAACAAGAAGAGGAATAAAAGCAGCTGAGTTTATGTCAATGTTTGGTCAATTTTTGCTAAGAAAAAAATGCATGTACTAGCTATGATATATGAATTATGTGAATTTGATGATGTCATTATAGAGTTAAATTCTCCTATATTTGCATTTAAAACAAGCATTGCATAATATAAAGATGAATGGTAAAATATATGCTAATAATTGAAAATCTTAAATTTTCTTAGAATGACCTTAAAGAGCAAGTAAAAAATACCATGAAAAGATGAAAAAGAGAACAAAAAAGAAAGAAAAAGCTTTTATTTTAGGACCTTTAATGGAACATTTGTCCTGCTTTTTTTCCCAAACAAAAGACCTGCATTTTCATTTTGCACTGGGTTCAACAAATTATGTACCTGGCACTGTCTGTGCTGAGGCTGTTCTGGAATTCCCTTCCCACCTCTGCCAACCAATTTAATGCACAGTTTCATGCTAACCATTTAACTTTAGAATCCCTTAGGGTCCATTCTTAGACTCCCTCCCTTCCTTTCTTTCCACACCCTTCACTCTTCTATTTTTTCAACTCTTATTTTTTTATTCCACAGTTTGTCATTGGAGATGTAGTACCTACACTCATGGCTTCAAATACATTCAGAGATACACTTTCTTCTATCTTTATACCAAAACATTTTGCATGTTAGCCCTTCAAAAACTTAAGATAAAATTTTTATCTCTCCAACACCACAACCTCCATCTCTCTCCCTACCTATGCTTTCTTCTCCATTGAATTATATCTCAGACATTAAATTTACATCTATGAAGATTTCCAAGCTTCAGTGTTAACTTTGCCAAAAGTACTATGAATTCTATCTACCAAGTTCTCTCACCCCGCCTCTTAGCTCATGATTATTACTCCAGTTTAAACTCTTACCATCTCTTTTGGACTAACGCAGCACTCTCTGAAATGGGTGACCTATTTCTAGTCTTTATTCTCTCTGGTCCCTCTTCCACATTACTTTCAAAGTTGTTTTTCTTATGTGATTTTCATTCCTCTTCTTATAAAGTTACAATGAATCTTCCTTTCCTATAGGAAGAGGTTTAAAACCCTAAGCATCCCAACTACAGTATTCAACCTCCATTCTCTGCCACCCATCCCTACACTGTTTTATGACTAACCACTTCTCAGTACTGTTGTACAGTTGCACAACTCTGCACTTTGGTGTTCATAGTGCTTCTCCCTAAATGCCCTCTGTTGGCCATTTTGTCAAATTCCTTTCCTGAGGCTCAAATCAAATGTCACCTCCTATTGGAAGACTTTTGTAAAAACAATTAAAAAATAATTTTTCCCATTATTTTTACTCCAATAGATCATTACACATAACTCAGTGTCACCTTGATTTGGGTCATTTTTTGTTCTGTTAGCTTCCCTCAATGTATTTATGCTCTTGCAGTACAAAAGCATGTGTTAATAGATATAATGCCTTATCCAAAGCTTTGCCATAATTGTAGAGATTCCAGGAAACAGTGTAAAATACCTATCTTAAAAAATGTCACAAATATTGTCATCAGTTTATTATAAGTTAGGGAGGCTTAGCTGTGAAGGCTGTTATGACTGAAGCAACATAAGCTGTGGGTGTGTGGAAGCTGGGGTGGGGTCAGAGAAAATATCCTATGATTAAGAAATAAATATGGCTGAAGGGTCAGGACCCTAAGAAAGAAGCTGGGTCACTCAATACATAGTAATCTCAAGGAATTACCAATTTAATCACGATCAAGATGGCTTTGTATATGCAAGTGACTTGATACTAGGAGATTCTAGGCAACGAGGGAAACATGTAAAGATGGGGAGGTCATGGTTTATTTCTGGGTTATCAGCCAGCATAGAGCTTGATTCCAGATGTCCACAAAGGAGAATCCATTTAGAGAACAACTATCAGTTCTCAAGAAAGGATCTGGCACAGCTAACATTCAAGGCAGAGTATCACTTCTTCAGTGAGAATGAATGAAAGATGGGCATTTGATGTTCCAAGCAGAGGATGTAAGCAGCCTAAATAATCTAATCCTGTAATCCAGTTAATGTTATAATAAGGTTTACAGAGGACAGTCACAGGAAGGAAACAATTTGGGCAAGAAACCACACATATATTCAGTGGACATTTCTGGATATTAGGGAAATGAAGACAAAGACAAAATCCCTTGTTTCTAGGATAATTATAATAATAGCAGCCACCATTTATTCAATACCACTTAGTAACTAATACTGCCCTAGGGTTGAAAATCTAGTCCCTGCACAACTTTGCAGTGAAGAGACTACCTTGTCTCAGATCCCTCAGCTAATAAGTGCTTGAGTTGGGATTGAAATGTCAGGTTGCAAGATCTAGATATTATGAATTTTAAGGACAACTTATTGTTCAATGAAGGGAGTGAGGCTCTGCTTATTCTTCATGTCCTTTTGTCTTCACTGGCTCCCATGTTCCATGTTGGGACAGATCTCAGCTGAGCCTTCCAGTGAATGGCATCCCTCACTCCAGAGAGGCCAGGGAAGAATTGAGGAACACAAGGGAATGAGGGCTATGGTCTTTTGCCCATTGGTCAGACCTGTATCAAATTCTGCCAGTAAGGAGAATTACTTCCCTCTACACAGAGCTAGTTTTTCTCATTTGTGTTTACTATCACCAATCACTTATACATAGGAACTTAAAAAAAAAAGATTATTTCTGTCACCTCCTAAATCTATTTATACTTGAAGCATATGGTGTAGTATGACAAGTTGTCACTTTTATGAACATCAATCAACAATATTTTGAGATGCTATTTTATGTCAATAAAGATATTATTCAAACCCCTTGACAGTGTTATTATCTATCTATCAGTGATTAGCATAACATATGCCCTCCCTAATAACCATATTTCACTCAGCAACACATTTTATTGAGGAAGCCCCATGTCCTGGACTCTATTTATGGTTTGAGTAATGCCCTACTAAAAATAACAGATGCTTCCTGCCCTCCTAGGGCTTAAGTTCAAGTGGTGAAAGACAAGAAATACTAAGCATAATAAACCTATATTTCTGTATGATATGGTGTATATAATAAAGTGTACAACTGGATATTTCTAATATATAAAGAGAGTATGTATGTGCATATGTATAACCTGTATGCTTAAAGTAAAAAAAATTGGAGCAGATTTGGAGGGGAGGGTATCACAAGTTCAGAGCTGGTGGGTAGAAGACAGGAGAATGGTCATGTTTGATCTTGCTGAGGAAGCCAAATTGAAGAAGATGAGAGCTGTGTAGATAGAAGAGGAAAAATATCCCACAAAGAGCAAATAGCCAATGCAGTGTTAAGGTAGGTGTGTGTTAGACATTGTCTGAGAACATCAGGAAAGCCAGTGTGATGGAGTCGGTAAGTAAGAGGGAGACAGATAGAGGATGAAGTCAGATAGAGAACAAGGCAGAATGAATAAAATCAGATTCCAAGAATTTTAGGCCATTTTAAGGACCCGTCTTGTATTCTGAGAAACAAAATTATGCCAGAGGTTTAGGCAGAGAAGTGATATGATCTCAGTGATCACTCTGGCTGGACTGTGGAGAACTGATCGGTGGGTGAGGTGAGTGTGAGGCAGGCATAGAGGCAGGGAGACCAGTTAGAAGGCTAATGCCCAAGTCCAGATGAGAAATGACCATGGCTCAGTGCAAGTATCAGCAGTGAAGGCTTAGGAAATGCTCGGAATCTGGACATATTTTGAAGGTCAGGCCAACAGGATTTGCTAAAACATTGGATTAATTTTATTTATTTTGCAATCAGTTTTATTAAGCAGAGAGAAGTATCTTAAGCACCCTCTGAAGACAAATAAGGGGAAATTATGCAAACCAATTTTTCTAGACATGCTACAAATAGGTTTATCTGAAATTTTATCAACTATAAAGCTGTGTCTAACAGCAGCTCTATTGCAATGCAGAAGTCTGATAAGTTTATAATGACTTTCCTGATGATAGCCCTGAGGCACAGAAAGACCATATGACTTCTGCATCTACCATGAATTAACAAGTTATGTTCAGCATGAAATATATGTTTAGTGTTTTCTATTTAGACTTATTCTTGGAAATTTATTTGTGACTTCATGTTGAATGAAGGAACTCTCAATTAACCATAATATTTAATAATTCAGGTTCTCTGCACCCTGATCATATGATAGTATAACACATGTATGCTTTTGTGTTTATGTGTTTGTATGTGTGTGGACTTGGGTATGGATTTGTGTGTTTGTATGTCACAGGAATTCAAAATACAACGGAAGGACCTAATGATACAGTATGAACCATTGAGAGAGTAGATGGTAGAATTAGAAAATACTGAAAGAGAAGAAGACACAAGCTAAGGACATAAGATTTGATAACATTGACTCTGAAATTTTGTAACTGTGGTACAAATGCTGGGATTATGAATGTATGTTGATGAACAGTGTATTAGTTTTCTAAGGCTGCAATAACACTGGAGCACAAACTGGGTGCTTAAGACAAAAAATGTGTCATGTCACAGTTCTAAAATCTAGAAGTCTAAAAAAAGTGTTGGCAGGGTCATGCTCTCTCTAAAACCAACAGAAGTAAATTTTTCCCTGCTTCTTCCTGGCTTCTAGTGGTGGCTCTCCATCCTTAGTGTTCCTTGGCTTAATTATATCACTCCAGTTTCTGCCTTTGTTGTCACATGGCATTCTCTCTGTCTCGGCATTTTCCTGTAAGGATACCCTACCGCTCTAAAGCAAACTGTTGGTTCAGAGTCTTTATTCATTTTCTAGACTGTTTACCTATATCTGTAAAAACCTTGAGTTATACTATTGTATTTTCTGGTAATATGGAAGAAGACTGGAAGATGGACAAATCCTAGAATACCCAGTCTGTGACTTACAAGCTCTTTGGCTTTAGAAAAGTTATCTGTGTTAGCTCTATTGAGCATCTGTAAAATGGGACTACCACTAATTTTGTGGAGTAATTTTTGAGGGAATATATGAATAAGTATATAAATTCCTGTCAGAGAGTCACCTAAATGTTAGCTTCTCCCTAAACGTTTGTTTGTTTGTTTTTTTGTTTGTTTCACTCTTTAGTTTCTACACTACTCTCTCAACCACATTTAATACCTGTCTTGTCTTTAAACTTTGAATATTTGAAATCTAAATTTGGTATTTGCCCTGAATTTTATTCTTATATACTCTACTTTGACTTGTTCACTTACTGTTAACAAATTTACCTAATCTGACATTTGATTTCTGGACATAGCCACACTCTTGTGTCTCTCTTGGTTCCAAATGCATAGCTGTAGTTCGTTCAGGGATTTCTAACCCTTTCCTGGGTCTCTTTAATTCCTATTTATACTTTTTAATATGTACCAGTTACAGAAGATTCAATAGCTAAGGCTCTGAGGCAATCACTACCAGTTTCCCTGGAGTCCCTAAATTTCATATGGGAATCTGTCTTCCTTTCTTTGTCCTGCATTCACAAACTTGATAGTACACAGTGTCTAACCACTATACTCTCAGCTTTGAATTGCAAGATCTTTTAAGTATAGAAACCACATTATTTCCTATATTCCAATGGTATCTCTCTGCTCTTTCCCTTCCCTTTCCTCTGAATTTCCCATGACATTTTGCTTTCTAAGTACAATTTAAGACTGAAAAATCAAAAAGAAAAATATAGCACATTACAATCTTAAATCAAAACAGTTGTACCTTACCATCTGAAGTTCCCAAATCATATACAGAATTTTATCCATTGCAAATATGGATTGAACCATATCTTGTTGGTTTTTTTTTTTTTTTCAGTCTATGTTCTTTTGAGTGAAGTTGCTCTAGGTACCATTTCCCTTAGACTTTGGATAAATTTTTATTTACTCTAGTGTTTTTTCATCTCTTCTCTTGATGCCAGTGCTTCTGTCACTCCTTGCAGCAATGATGAGCATTCTATAATGGAAGGAAATAAAATAAAGTTGTATTTTATCATTTTGACAGCTGAAATCAATAAGAGTGAAATTTTGTTCTTTTAGACTATTTAATATTTATACCTGAAGGTATATAACTATCATTGTTTATACTTAAAAGGGCTTCTAAAAAAAAGCAATAGGGCCTACAAATAAAATTATATATTTTTCACAAACTGGAGAAGATACTTATTTTATTAACCCCACAGGCATTACCCCCCAATTTTATACTCTTTTAATTTTTAAAAGCATAAAAGATAAGGGCATCTGAGTGGCTCAGTCAGTTAAGCATCAAAACTTATTGGTTTTGGCTCAGGTCATGACCTCTGACAGCGTGGAGCCTGATTAGGATTCTCTCTCCCTCTCTCTCTGCCCATCCTCCACTCACACTCTCAAACAAAATAAATAAACATTAAAAATTTTTTTTAAAAGCACAAGAGATAAATAGTGTCAGTTTTGATTCCACAAAGTCAGAGTGTAAACTGAAACATGCACGTAAGGGATTTGCACTTTTTTTTTTTTTCAACGTTTTTTATTTATTTTTGGGACAGAGAGAGACAGAGCATGAATGGGGGAGGGGCAGAGAGAGAGGGAGACACAGAATCGGAAACAGGCTCCAGGCTCCGAGCCATCAGCCCAGAGCCTGACGCGGGGCTCGAACTCACGGACCGCAAGATCGTGACCTGGCTGAAGTCGGACGCTTAACCGACTGCGCCACCCAGGCGCCCCAGGGATTTGCACTTTTTAATTAATGCCCCATAGAAATTAGAATATCATTTTCCATAGTGTCCTTACTACAGTGTGGGGGTTTTGAATTTAGGCTGCATAGTCAAACCATCTAATTCTAAATCTACTTAGTAATGGTATGATCTTGGGAATACTTAACTACTCCCTGCCTCACGTTATTCCCTTTAAAATGGGAATAATAATCATAACCACTGCAGATAGCTCTTGTGAGGATTAAACTAGACCATGCATGTGCTGTGCTTAACAAAGGATCTGGAGGTAGTGAGCCTAGATAAATTGTAGTGGTCATTATTTTAACAGTACAATCAATAAAAGTGCAAAACAAATTCTCTGGACAACATTTAATCAAATTAAGAGAAAAAAAAATACATGGTGAAGAAAATCTGTCCACAGTTGGCATGGGAAAGAAAGTATATATATCTCCTGGTGTCCCCTACAGTGGCTGTGCTTCTCAACCCTGCTGGTATCATAGGGTCATAGCAAGGAGGACTAGGTGTCTAATACAAACACAGAAGATTGGAATGTTTCTTTCTGAGTCAACTGTATTTCAAGCCAGAGACTGTGGTAGACATTACTAATGATTAAAACAAACAAAATTAAGGAAATAATAGTTTGGAAAAAATATGTGACTTTCCAAATGAAAAGAATCTAGGAAAAATAAATTTCTAGTATAAACTAGAAAAGGCATTATTAGAAGTACCAGCCATTAAATAAGGAAGCAGGTATAACATTGGTAGTGACAATTAATCAGCTCGTCTTATCCCCTCCCCTGTGAGAAAACAGAAACAAGAAAACAAATTATTTCTAAATCATCCCCACTTCTAATTCATCACCTAAATATCTTTTGCAGATTTTTATATAACTTTTACAGAATTTATATGCATATAAATTCAGTATTGTAAAAGATAGGGATTTTTGTTTTGTATAAATTATAATTTTTCTAAGAAACTTAAATGATTTTATTTGTATTTTATTACCTTGGTTCTTATTGTCTTTATTTCCTACTGATAGAAATCAATATTAATCCATTTTTTTCTGTTTAGTTTATTTAAAAAGGACATTTATGGAGAGGTTTCATTTTTTTTAAACGTTTATTTGCTACTGAGAGAGACACAGAGCGTGAGCAGGAGAGGGGTAGAGAGAGGAGGAGACACAGAAGCGGAAGCAGGCTCCAGGCTCTAAGCCGTCAGCACAGAGCCGGACGCGGGGCTCCAACTCACAAACCGCGAGATCATGACCTGAGCTGAAGTCAGTCACCCAACCGACTGAGCCACCCAGGCGCCCCTGGAGAGGTTTCATTTTATTTTTTTATTTTTTTTATTTTTTTATTTTATTTTTTTATTTTTTTATTTTTTATTTTTTAATATATGAAATTTACTGTCAAATTGGTTTCCATACAACACCCAGTGCTCATCCCAAAAGGTGCCCTCCTCAATACCCATCACCCACCCTGCCCTCCCTCCCACCCCCCATCAACCCTCAATTTGTTCTCAGTTTTTAACAGTCTCTTATGCTTTGGCTCTCTCCCACTCTAACCTCTTTTTTTTTTTTTTCCTTCCCCTCCCCCATGGGTTTCTGTTATGTTTCTCAGGATCCACATAAGAGTGAAACCATATGGTATCTGTCTTTCTCTGTATGGCTTATTTCACTTAGCATCACACTCTCCAGTTCCATCCATGTTGCTACAAAAGGCCATATTTCATTTTTTCTCATTGCCACGTAGTATTCCATTGTGTATATAAACCACAATTTCTTTATCCATTCATCAGTTGATGGACATTTAGGCTCTTTCCATAATTTGGCTATTGTTGAGAGTGCCGCTATAAACATTGGGGTACAGGTGCCCCTATGCATCAGTACTCCTGTATCCCTTGGATAAATTCCTAGCAGTGCTATTGCTGGGTCATAGGGTAGGTCTATTTTTAATTTTCTGAGGAACCTCCACACTGCTTTCCAGAGCGGCTGCACCAATTTGCATTCCCACCAACAGTGCAAGAGGGTTCCTGTTTCTCCACATCCTCTCCAGCATCTATAGTCTCCTGATTTCTTCATTTTGGCCACTCTGACTGGCGTGAGGTGATATCTGAGTGTGGTTTTGATTTGTATTTCCCTGATAAGGAGCGACGTTGAACATCTTTTCATGTGCCTGTTGGCCATCCGGATGTCTTCTTTAGAGAAGTGTCTATTCATGTTTTCTGCCCATTTCTTCACTGGGTTATTTGTTTTTCGGGTGTGGAGTTTGATGAGCTCTTTATAGATTTTGGATACTAGCCCTTTGTCCGATGTGTCATTTGCAAATATCTTTTCCCATTCCGTTGGTTGCCTTTTAGTTTTGTTGGTTGTTTCCTTTGCTGTGCAGAAGCTTTTTATCTTCATAAGGTCCCAGTAATTCACTTTTGCTTTTAATTCCCTTGCCTTTGGGGATGTGCCGAGTAAGAGATTGCTACGGCTGAGGTCAGAGAGGTCTTTTCCTGCTTTCTCCTCTAAGGTTTTGATGGTTTCCTGTCTCACATTCAGGTCCTTTATCCATTTTGAGTTTATTTTTGTGAATGGTGTGAGAAAGTGGTCTAGTTTCATGGAGAGGTTTCATTTTAATTCCAAGCCAAAAATTACTAAATCACAAGCAAAAAATTAAATTCATATTAATATTCTTTTATTTATTTTACCATATAGGCAATATCAAGACTCCAACTTTTATATAATAAATATTTGTGTGCCTAGATTTTGAACAGAACCATTAATAGTAAAGATAAAAGTAAAACACAAGATTATACTTTAGTATGTGTAACTTCTCTAGGATAGAACTAATGTTTAAACATAGTACAAGTTTTGGAGGAATTTTTTTTAAGTTATGTATAACTAGAGATGTGGGTAAGAGTAAACTTCTCAATGTGCTCTATGTGTCCAAATTTTAATAAGAATTATTAGCTTTTAATAAATGTGTAAGTAAAACCACATTTATTGGTTCTTGAAATTGAGAAATTATTCTTCATGCCTTTTTATCAGTATCATTCTCATGAACAAAGAGCTATTTGACCCCTTTATCCCTTTATATATGATTCCTGTTTGAAGCTTTCTACCGAGTACTATCATTTTTTTTCTTCAAAAACTGCTTAACTGCTAATAACATATCAACCAAGCTAATATCCATGATTTAATGATGCTTTGAAATATTTTGTTTGCACCAAAGCATCTATTACCTTTCAAAGCTAACTTTGAGTTATTTCTTGGGGGAATTTATATCTTAGCACTTACAGATTTTCTAGAAAGGCAGATCTAGATTGAAATGGTAGACCTAAGTCTCCAGTCTCCTCACTTTGAAACTTGCCCTCATCCTGCATAATTAATTTCAATTGAATTCAAAGCAAATTTTCTCAAATACATTTTGATGTTTTTCTAAAAATGTTGGCATTTGAAATGGATTTAAGCTCCTTAGCATTTCTAATTTCTACTTGCCTTGGTATGAAATGAATTTAGGTAAGGAGATTGAAGAAGCATGAGTGTCCTAGGGAGAAAAATAATTGATTCCCATAAGGGAAATAAGTATTCTAGTCTACCTCCACACTTTACCTTTGGAAATGGCATTTTAAGCCAAGTTTTTAGTTCTTATGTCATCTATTGTATTTGCTAATTATTAAAATATTGTTATACTTTCAAGGAAGAACTTACATGCTTTTCAAATATTGTTACTTCACATACTTTTTGTTCAGAAAAAATGTAATTCTAAAAATAAGGAAAAAAATAGGAAACATCTGAAAACAGTGAGGTTCCACTAATCTTCACACAACTATCATACCCTCTTTAGACCTGGTCACAATTAACTTGAGTCAACTACAGGGAAACTGGCATAAGTTATAAATTCAGTTCAAATTTGAGAATTAAAAAAAACACATTCGTATTAATTTATAGATCATGACAATGTGATTTGAAGACCAAATGAAGTCCAGGACCAGACCATGTAAGCCTCTAAAAATATTGGAAATATCACTTCTCATTTTTTTAACTCTTACTCTTTTTTCATGAGTAGAGAATCCCACACCTATGTTTTCTTCATTAAAAAAAATATCAACCCTGCTGTATGTCAACTTTAAATTCTCAGGCCTATCTGGGTGGCTGGCTGAAGCATGACAAGTCAAGGGAATTGGCATAAATGAAAGAGATCTCAGCTGAAGGATTAGATTCTGAGTTTTCAGATGCTAGGGAAAAGGGTTTTCACATAGCATGATGCCTTAATGATTTTTGTTTTACTGCTGTGTAACAGGTTACCACAATCTTGGTGGCTTTTAATAACACAAATGTAATACCTTACAGATTCTATAGGGTAGAGCCCAGGTACAGTGTGAATAGATTATTTGCTATGGTGCTGATTCCCATCTGGACTTAGGGTCCTTTTTCAACTTACTACTGAAGAATGAAGAATTCATTTACTGGCTCTTGTAGGACTGAGGTGCCTGTCTTCTCACTAGCTATCAGCTGGGTATAGCTCTCAGCTTCTAGTGGTCATTCTCAGGGTCATGCCCCATAACCCCCTATGTCAGTGAGAGAAAAACTCTCTGGCATCTAATCTGTCTCACCCTTTGAGTCTTTTTGACTTCCTCTTCTGCCACCAGTGGAAGAAACCTCTTTGATTTTAAGGGTTCATTTAATTACATTAGGCCCACATATATATTCTTCTCTTTCATAATAGCATAATCATAATCAGAGTGAGAGATTTTCATATTCACAGGACCTATCCACACTCAAGGGAGAAGATTATTCAAGAATTAGGGTCATTCGAAGGGTCATCTTATTATTCTGCCTCCAACACAGGATAATCCAGAAAACTGTGATGTCACAGTACAAAGGAGTAGATGGAAATCAAAAGACACAAGCAACAAGTAGATTTTCAGCTGATAAACCATTGTCGGTGTCCTACTTTCCTGGATCTAGTCTGGGAAAATAAATACAGACAGAAGTGGATTCTCAGTGTTCAGGCTGAGATCAGTATTTGAGTATTTATAAGTAAAAAAGGGGTAAGACATGAGAAATGACCAGTGGCAGTGTTTGTGATTCTGACTCAGGGTAGCAGTTCCCAGAATAGGGCCAAGTGTGCCTCATGATTAAGTTATATGTTATTTAAAAACACTTTCAGCCATTTTCCTGAAAAACTAATGCATAAATATATTAAGGATTTTCCATGTGATAGGAGTAGGCTAAACACAGTGATTTTAACTTCTCAGTTTATCTTCCCAGAAATTCCTCAAGGTTCTGTGATAACCTAGAACAAGCAGAATAATAGTTGCTCTGTGATGGTGAGAACTTTTGCACAGTATCTTTACAAGGACCCTTCCTCTGTTCAGTTGTGTGCTTTTAATTATGTGTGATTGTCCATATGCCTTCAGCACACACTAGAAAATGAGCTGTTTAAAAACAAGACTTGGGGCACCTGGGTAGCTCAGTCAGTTAAGCGGCTGACTTCAGCTCATGATTTGTGAGTTCAAGCTCCACATCGGGTTCTGTGCTGACAGCTCAGAGCCTGAAGCCTGCTTCAGAGTCTGTGTCTCACTCTCTCTCTGCCCCTCCCCACTCATGCTCTCTTGCTGTCCCTCAAAAAATTAAAAAACAAAAAAATATATAAAAATAAAAAGCAAGATGTGTCTCATTTTTGTGTCCTTAGTATTGAGCACAGATGTATGTATTCAGTATAGATTTGATTCATTTTTTTTATATCTAAAAACATATTTTTGTGGTAAACTTTGTATGGCATGAAACTGGATTTATGTTTGGAAAGTTGAATTATATTCCAGTTCCCCTTAGATTATTCTGAGATTATGTGCAAGTTACTTCTTAGTGCCAGCCAGTAACCCCTACTTCTTCCTGTGACAAAGTGAAGACTTGAATAAGATTTTCTCTGATTTTAAAGTTCTATGAGAAGTGAGTGTTGTATGTAAGCAATAAATAGCTAAATTCTATACCTGAAGCTAATCTTACACTGTATGTTAACTAACTGGAATTTAAATAAACACTTGAAAAACTAAAATAAAATAAGCTTCTATGAGCTGTTTTCTACATTATAAAATTGTTTTATTTTGACCTGTTTCAAATTGGAGTTTTCAACCTGACTCAAGTTTTAGAAATGTGATGAATGAAAACCAAATGGTCATTTTTCCAGTGCATCCCCTGTGTGGTTTGCTATTCATTGTTAGTACTTTTATTCAGATACAATGTGACATTAAAAAATAATTTCACCTGTTTAAAACAAATAACTTCTAACATGAAACTGGTAGTATTTTTGCCTTAGTTCATTTATCTTAAAATGTAATTGAAAAGTACCTGTGTTAAAGAGAAGTACTACTATTTGTTTACTATTCATTTCTTTCAGACACACAGCCAGCAATAGAAACACCCATACTTCTTTCTTCTGTCTCCTTAGAAATGGTTTCTATAGCAACCGAGTATATTGAGCTGGATACCCAAGGAATGCCACATAAGATTCTATGCCTTTATATTGTAACACAGTCTTTACATGATCTTTTATTTTTCAGCTTAAAAATAATTAATATCAAGTCAGTTTGAACTCTTTTGTTAACAAGTAATATACAAAATATACAATGAACAATGAAGCAAAATTTTGATTTATTTCTTTAATATCAATTAAGTAGATTAACTCAAGCTAGTCACATCATTTTTAATCCATAAATGTTCCCACACTTTACATCTTTGATATCAATTTCAAGAATACTGCTAAATTATTTCATGAAAGTTATTACATTCAGTACAAATCTTCATTGTGGTTAACTATAAGACATGAAATATAAAGTCTGTCTTATTCATGTATATAATGTATTTTACACAAATAGTCTTTTAAATAATTAAAAATATTCATGGTATAAATTAATAAACACTGTGTGATATCAAATGATCTTTCTAGAGCTAATATGATGCATAGCACTTGGAAATCATTTTTTTCCTACAATGAAATATTCAAAACAAGGTGAGTTTTTATAGAAAGGGAATGTAATTTAAAACAGTATATAAGTAATTTATAAAATAAAAAGGCTCCATTTTATATATGATACAGTGTCTATTTGTGGTTTGTGCTGTGTTTCTTTTGTTTTCATTTAGGGGATTATCAACAATTGATCTCTTCATCTGTTCCTGTTCTGGATCTACTTCATGATTTCTCAAAAACTTTTACTTTCTCTTAAAATATATCAACAGTTGTCCGTATATGCCCAGAAGAAAGGTTTTTCCTCTCATGCCAGAGTTATTTTCCTTAATGTTATACTCAAGCTGTTTCCTGAATTTAAGACAGCTTTCATCTTCAAATCCTGCTGTAGTCTTATTTTTGTTTCAAGGCCTTGTCAAAACTTCATTTCTCCAAGGAGCCATCCTTAGTGACTCTCACCCTTTGACCCCCAATGGAATGAATCCTCATATTTTTTAGAACTAACTATATCTCTGTGTAGTCTTCTGTAATATTCATTTCCACATGTGATTTATGCCCTGCAAACTTTCTGTCTCATGCCTTTATTCCTCCATAGCACCCCACAGAGTAAATTCAAACCAGTGTCCAACAAAGGATTTCTGAATTGAATGGACTATCCTGAGGAAACCATTTTGTTGTTTCTATGTCAATGGATAACTTTTGTACTGAGGTAGGGAGTTTCTTATTAGTTATTTACATTAAGTTCAAATGCTGTAGAAACTTGAAAGGACATTATAAGCTGTTTTTAAAACTATTGGATTTGACTAGGCGGAGGTCTTGGCACTTCCTCACCAATTTCTGCCTCTCTTTGGATGCTACTTCTTGGTCTCTTTTGTAGGTTCATCCTCCTTCACTTGATCTATCTTTGCTAGTCCTTTTCAGTCAAAGGAGAACTAAGGTCTTAACTTTCCTCTGCACACATTTCTTGAGCAATGTGCTTTCTGTCATTATCAGATCCTTGTTGGGATTTCCCAACCTCACATAGTTATAATGATTAGTATAATCTGAAGACTTGAAGACAGACCTATACAGATCTCTGGAGGTCTCTGTGAAGCTCTGTTTTCTTTGGTACTGTGCTCAGTTAATTCTAGACTTCCTGGCATCCCTGAATTTTCAACTCTGTCTCCTCAACTCATGGATAATGCTATGGCAGGTTCAAACTCGTGCACCTATCCTAAAGTCCAAAGATTCTCTCTGGGTAGTATGATGGGATAATTAAAGGGATCTCTGTCATGAGTCACCGGTTGTCCAGTGTCTGAATACCTTTGTTTTGTATGTGTTATCCAGTTTCTAGTTGTTTAGAAGGGACAGTTAAATTTTACCTTTATTACTGTATTCATGGCTGGAAGAGGAAATGAGCCTTATTTCTTACTGCTATTTAGGATATCTTTTTCATAAATTATATTTTCTTTTTCATGCAAAGCTCTTAGCATATATTTCATTTTTCTTTTTTTTTTTTTTTTTTAATTTTTTTTTTCAACGTTTTTTATTTATTTTTGGGACAGAGAGAGACAGAGCATGAACGGGGGAGGGGCAGAGAGAGGGAGACACAGAATCGGAAACAGGCTCCAGGCTCCGAGCCATCAGCCCAGAGCCTGACGCGGGGCTCGAACTCACGGACCGCGAGATCGTGACCTGGCTGAAGTCGGACGCTTAACCGACTGCGCCACCCAGGCGCCCCTATATTTCATTTTTCTATTTCTTTTTTTGTTTATTTACTTTTCTAAAGTTATTGGGTGTTCTGATTTTGTTGCTGTTGTTGTTATTGAAGTTTATATTTGAAGTCCAGTTGGTTAAATACAGTGTAACATTAGTTTCAGGTATAGAACTTAGTGATTCAATATTTACATACAGAACCCAGTGTTCATCACAAGTGCCCTCCTTAATATCCATCACCTATTTAACCCATCCCCACACCCACCTCCCCTCAAGTAAGCCCATTTGTTCTGTATAGTTAACAGCCTGTTTCCTTGTTTGTCTCTCTTTTTTCCCCACCTACATTCATCTTCTTTGTTTCTTAAATTTCATATATGAGTAAAATCATATGGTATTGTCTTTCTCCAAATTTGACTTATTACATGTAGCCTAATACTCTCTAGCTCCATCCACATCATTGCAAATGAGAAGATTTCGTACTTTTTTATGGCTGAGTAATATTCCAGTGTGTGTGTGTGTGTGTGTGTGTGTGTGTGTGTGTGTGTGTGTATCAGAACTTCTTTATCCATTCATCTGTTGATGGACATTGAAGCTCTTTCCATTATTTGGCTATTGTTGATAATGCTACTGTAAACATTGGGGTGCATGTATCCCTTTGAATCAGTATTTTTGTATCCTTTGGGTAAATATCTAGTGGTGCAATTGCTGGATCATCTCTGCAATTCTTAACAATATTCTATTTTTTCAAAGAATTTATTGACCTGAGCTTTATTTCAGACAGCTGTTTCTTCTACCTCCAATGTATCTTAGGTGTCTTCTAATTATGCTAGCAAATTTTTTCCTCATTCTCTACAATATTACAGTCACTATATTGCACCATAGTCATTTTATCTGACTCTCCTTTCACTTGACAGTGAGTTCCTTGAAAAAGGGGTCAAGTCTTATGTTTATTTGTGTCTGCAGTATGTAGTACAATGTTTGATACCTGGCATGTCTTCAACAGCTATTGAATACACATTATATTATTAAATTGGTAAATTAATGGCAAGCAACCAATTATTCTCAATATATAGATTTAAATTTATGCCTAGAAAATGTCAAGTTAACAGAGAGATCTTTGTTATTAAATTATAATATGTTGACTGCTTATAAAATTCATTTTACTAATTTAGCTCTGAGGTATACTATAGCTATTTATTGAGGGATATTGAGAAAAATCATTTTCTGAGACTTTCTGTTGGATTTATGCTAGGAATTTTTTGGGTAAAAGCTTTACAAATAAAGGATCTATTGAGACAAATAATTTTTCCTTTTGGTAACTGTAAAGATTAGAGTCAAATGTGTGCCCTCCTCTGGTAATACATAGGATCCAATGCTTTGTAATTCCCCTACATGTTTCCTTTTTTATACGTGATTTTAACATTTGCTTTATATACCACTTCATTTACTTGATGTCAAGAGCAGACTGATGTAGATCACATATAATGCATAACTACACAATTTAAAAAGTAGATTTAATTGTTAAACGTTAGCTAAAATGTGTAGTGCCTGAGATATACCCACCAGTACTGATTTAGAAAAGAATGTGAGCTAAGTGCCCATTCTTATCAGCTCTACCTTTTGACATAGACATTAAGGAAGAACATACTGCTTACTCTTAATATCGCTAATGATGATAATGGTGATGGTGATGATAATGATAGCCATCATTTGTTTTATGATTACTACCAGTGGAGGCACTGTTGTGGACTTTCCAAGTCTCACAAACCTAGTCACCATCAGAGTCAGGGTTTGAACCTAAGTCTGCTCCCATATAGTCTATTTCTCTTACTTACACAAAGGAAAGTATTTCCTTTCAATAGAAATAATAATGTTTTTTCCACTGACCTGTGAATACTGTATTATTAGTAAGGTAGGGTAGACTAAAGCACTATCTCATCATAGATGAATTGGCATAAGTTCTATTCCTTCTAGTGCAGAACATTACAGTTTACTGAGAAAAAAAAGGTAAACATTTTTTTAAATAATATTTTGAAAACCAGTATTTAAAATTCCAGATGGATATGACATTTATTTTTTGAAAGCAGGAACAATGTTGAATCCATACTTAGATAGTAATTGTAAATTATAAATTTAAAAAATAAAAACTGGTAGGTTTCTTTTTTTTTTTCATTTTCTGAGACATAAATCAAGATTCTTGAGAGCACTGGGGGGCCTGGGTGGTTCAGTCAGTTAAGCGGCTGACTTCAGCTCAGATCATGATCGCAAGGTTTGTGGGTTCAAGCCCCATGTAGGGCTCTCTGCTGTCAGCACAGAGCCTGCCTTGGATCCTCTGTCTCGCCCTCACTTTGTCCCTCCCCTGCTCTTGCTCTCTCTCTCTCTCTCTCTCTCTCAAAAGTAAATAAACATTTTTAAAAACTTCTTGAGAGCATTTTGTTGATTTTAAATTTTTGTTCTGATAATGTGCCATGTACATTTGAATCATAACCTACCTCAGCTGTTATATTGTTTATGATTATTAGATTAGTCTGTGGAATTTTCACTAGATGTCAACTCCTTGAGAAAAGGGACTATGTCTCTTTCATTAAGTATGGTAGACTTGGTACTCAGCAAAGTGTGTAGTGTAGTACACAGTAGACATTGATTAGATTGGTTGAATAAAAGAGTTAATTATAATGATGATTTATATAACATGCAAATATGTGACAAGTTTTCTTAGACATCACTATCTGGTTTAGATTTAGTGGAAATAATGAATATCATCCCTGCACTAATTATAAGAGGACAGTGAGAGTCCCTTTTAATTCCAAAGTCAAATTTGGTCTCAGGATTTTAAATACATGAGATTTCTCTATATAGCTTAATTATTGATGATTATATTAGTGTTTGTTTGAAAAGGCTCTCTGATGTTCTTTAAAGACCAAGAATTCTTTTTCATCTGCTTCAAAAAAGAAAAAGTAAAAAGAACACTATAAACTAGTTTGCTAGATCAGAGAATAAATATTGAATGCCAGAACTTTAGACTATGCATCTTTAATGAGCTCTAAGTCCAGAAAAAATAAGTTCCAGTAATAACCCAGAAAATGTGAAAACTTAGATGGTCATTGACCTTTTCTAGCCAACCAAATTAGGCATTTTGAGTATATAAATTTTTAATTCCATATGTAAAACTCAAATCAGCCATTTTAATATTAAAATCCAATTTTATTATTGTTTTACCATTATTGACTATGAAGTTAAAATGTTGGCATTATGCACAACCTTTAAAAAGTGAAGTATCTGTAGTTTACATATTGCATAGATTTGTAGTCAGAACTAGTTTTACCTTTGACAGTTGTACAATGTATGGAGAATAATTCATTTGTAAAACTCCAGTTAATGGTTGAAATGGATGTAAAAATTCAGTTAATGGTTACTTAGAAAAGTATCTGGCACTAAAAAAGACATAGAAAATGTTTTAAATGAAAAAGTGTATATTATATCCTGAAAATCATGTTACAAGTGCTAGTTATTAATTTTAAAGCTAGGAGCCTAAACATCTACCCATCAGTTATTAAAGATATAAATAAATGTATTGATTATCTAGGACAACCTCTTCACGTTTTCACATTAAAAAGATCCTCTCAGTTATTTGTTTAAATCTCCCTCCAATAAATTAGAGGCAGAGAGAAAAACAGACTGAAAATTAGATACTTTTTTTATATATATAATTTATTGTCAAATTGGTTTCCATACAACACCCAGTGCTCATCCCAACAATGCCCTCCTCAATGCCTATCACCCACTTTCCCCTCTCCCCATCCCCCACCAACCCTCAGTTTGTTCTCAGTATTTAAGTCTCTTATGGTTTGCCTCCTTCCCTCTCTGTAACTACCCCCCCCCCAACTTCCTTTCCCCCATGGTCTTCTGTTAAGTTTCTCAGGATCCACATATGACTGAAAACATATGGTATCTGTCTTTCTCTGCCTAACTTATTTCACTTAGCATAATACTCTCCAGTTCCATCCACGTTGCTATAAATGGCCAGATTTCATTCTTTCTCATTTTTAAGTAATATTCCATTGTATATGTAAACCACATCTTCTTTCTCTATTTGTCAGTTGATGGACATTTAGGCTCTTTCCATAATTTGGCTATTGTTGAAAGTACTGCTATAAACTTTGGGGTACAAGTGCCTCTATGCATCAGTACTCCTGTATCCCTTGGATAAATTCCCAGCAGTGCTATTGCTGGGTCATAGGGTAGATCTATTTTTAATTTTTTGAGGAACCTCCACACTGTTTTCCAGAGTGGTTGCACCAGTTTGTATTCCCACCAACAGTGCAAGAGGGTTCCCATGTCTCCACATCCTCTCCAGCATCTATAGTCTCCTGATTTGTTCATTTTAGCCACTCTGACAGGCGTGAGATGGTATCTGAGTGTGGTTTTGATTTGTATTTCCCTGATGAGGAGTGACGTTGAACATCTTTTCATGTGTCTGTTGGCCATCTGGATGTCTTCTTGAGAAAAGTGTATATTCATGTCTTCTGCCCATTTCTTCACTGGATTATTTGTTTTTCGGGTGTGGAGTTTGGTGAGTTCTTTATTGCTTTTGGATATTAGCCCTTTATCCGATACGTTGAACATCTTTTCATGTGCCTGTTGGCTATCTGGATGTCTTCTTGAGAAAAGTGTATATTCATGTCTTCTGCCCATTTCTTCCCTGGATTATTTGTTTTTCGGGTATGGAGTTTGGTGAGTTCTTTATTGATTTTGGATATTAGCCAATACGTCATTTGCAAATATCTTTTCCCATTCTGTTGCTTGCCTTTTAGTTTTGTTGACTGTTTCCTTTGCAGAGCAGAAGCGTTTTATCTTCATGAGGTCCCAATAGTTCATTTTTGGTTTTAATTCTCTTGCCTTTGGAGATGTGTCAAGTAAGAAATTGCTGTGGCTGCGGTCAGAAAGGTTTTTTTCTGTTTTCTCCTCTAGGGTTTTGATGGTTTCCTGTCTCACATTCAGGTCCTTCATCCATTTTGAGTTTATTTTTTGTGAATGGTGTAAGAAAGTGGTCTAGTTTCATTCTTCTGCATGTTGCTGTCCAGTTCTCCTAGCACCATTTGTTAAAAAGACTGTCTTTTTTCCATTGGATATTCTTTCCTGCTTTGTCAAAGATTAGTTGGCCATTTTTCGTGGGTCCAATTCTGGAGTCTCTATTCTATTCCATTGGTCTATGTGTCTGTTTTTGTGTCAATACCATGCTGTCTTGATGATTACAGCTTTGTAGTAGAGGCTAAAGTCTGCGATTGTGATGCCTCCTGCTTTTGTTTTCTTCTTCAATATTACTTTGGCTATTCAGGGTCTTTGTGGTTCCATACAAATCTTAGGATTGCTTGTTCTAGCTTCAAGAAGAATGCTGGTGCAATTTTGATTGGGATTGCATTGAATGTGTAGATTGCTTTGGGTAGTATTGACATTTTAACAATATTTATTATTCCAATCCATGAGCATGGAATCTTTTTCCATTTCTTTGTATCTTCTTCAGTTTCCTTCATAAGCTTTCTATAGTTTTTAGCATACAGATCTTTTACATCTTGGCTTAGCTTTATTCCTAGGTATTTTATGCTTCTTGGTGCAATTGTGAATGGGATCAGTTTTTTTTTTTTTTATTTGTCTTTCTGTTGCTTCAATATTAGTGTATAAGAATGCAACTGATTTCTGTACATTAATTTTGCATCCTGCGACTTTACAGAATTCATGTATCAGTTCTAACAGACTTTTGGTGCAGCCTATCAGGTTTTCTATGTATAGTATCATGTCATCTGAAAAAAGTGAAAGCTTGACTTCATCTTTGCCAATTTTAATGCCTTTGATTTCCTTTTGTTATCTGATTGCTGATGCTAGAACTTCCAACACTATGTTAAACAACAGCAGTGAGAGTGGACATCCCTGTCATGTTCCTGATCTCAGAGGGAAAGCTCTCAGTTTTTCCCCATTGAGAATGATATTAGCTGTGGGCTTTTCATAAATGGCTTTTATGATGTTTAAGTATGTTCCTTCTATCCCGACTTTCTCAAGGGTCTTTATTAAGAAACGATGTTGTATTTTGTCAAATGCTTTTTCTGCATCAATTGACAGGATCATATGGTTCTTATCTTTTCTTTTATTAATGTGATGTATCACATTGATTCATTTATGAATATTGAACCAGCCCTGCATCCCAGGAATGAATCCCACTTGATCATGGTGAATAATTCTTTTTATATGCTGTTGAATTTGATTTGCTAGTGTCTTGTAGAGAATTTTTGCATCCCTATTCATCAGGGATATTGGCCTGTAGTTCTCTCTCTCTATCAGTCTCTCTCTCTCTCTCTCTTTTTTCTGGGTCTCTATCTGGTTTGGTAACCAAAGTAATGCTGGCTTCATAGAATGAGTCTGGAAGTTTTCCTTCCCTTTCTATTTTTTGGAACAGCTTGAGAAGGATAGGTATTGTCTCTGCTTTAAATGTCTGGTAGAATTCCCCAGGGAAGCCATCTGGTCTTGGACTTTGTTGGGAGATTTTTGATAACTGATTCCATTTCTTCACTAGTTATGGTCTGTTCAAATTTTCTATTTCTTCCCATTTGAGTTTTTGAAGTGTGTGTTTAGGAATTTGTCCATTCTTCCAGGTTGTCCAGTTTGTTGGCATATAATTTTTCATAGTATTCCCTGATAATTGCTTGTATTTCTGAGGGATTGGTTGTAAATATTCCATTTTCATTCATGATTTTATCTATTTGGGTCATCTCCCTTTTCTTTTTGAGAAACCTGGCTAGAGGTTTATCAGTTTTGTTTATTTTTTCAAAAAACCAACTCTTGGTTTCATTGATCTGCTCTACAGTTTTTTTAAGATTCTATATTGTTTTTTTCTGCTCTGATCTTTATTATTTTTCTTCTGCTGGGTTTAGGGTGGTTTTGCTTTTATGCTTCCTTTAGGAAGACCTGTTCCTTTAGGTGACCTGTTAGATTTTTGTATTTGGGATTTTTTTTGTTTCTTGAGATAGGCCTGGATTGCAATGTATTTTCCTCTCAAGGCTGCCTTCGCTGCATCCCAAAGCGTTTGGATTGTTGTATTTTCATTTTCATTAGTTTCCATATATTTTTTAATTTCTTCTCTAATTGCCTGGTTGACCCATTCATTCTTTGGTAGGGTGTTCTTAACCTCCATGCTCTTGGAGGTTTTCCAAACTTTTTCCTGTGGTTGATTTCAATTTTCATAGCATTGTGATCTGAAAGTGTGCATGGTATGATCTCAATTCTTTTATACTTATGAAGGGCTGTTTTGTGACCCAGTATGTGACCTATCTTGGAAAATGTCCCATGTGCACTCAAGAAAGTCTGTTCCGTTGCTTTGGATGCAGAGTTCTAAATATATCTGTCAAGTCCATCTGATCCAATGTATCATTCAGGGCCCTTGTTTCTTTATTGAATCTCTGTCTAGGTGATATATCCATTGCTTTAAGTGGAGTATTAAAGTCCCCTGAATTTACCACATTCTTATCAATAAGGTTGCTTATGTTTGTGGTTAATTGTTTTATATATTTGGGTGCTCCAAATTCGGAGCATAGACATTTATAATTGTTAGCTCTTCCTGATGGATAGACCCTGTAATTATTATATAATGCCCTTATTCATCTCTTGTTACAGTCTTTAATTTAAAGTCTAGTTTGTCTGAAATAAGTATGGCTATTCCAGCTTTCTTTCGATTTCCAGTAGCATGATAGATAGTTCTCCATCCCCTCACTTTCAATCTGAAGGTGAGAAATTAGATACTTGATTTCTTCACTCTAAATACCAATACAGGATAGTTCCACTCATCTATCATTAAGTGGTTAAATAGCTGGTTGTTCGAATTTTAGTATTATCATTATTGATAATTAAAGAATTATAGATGTCCACTTTTTTTACATACTTTTAAACAAGTTTCTATAATATGTGAACTCACTATGTTTCTCTAAATCTCTACTTTAGAACTCACTTTTCACTGAATTTTATAACCAGTATAACCAGTGAAAATCTATGAGCTGCCTTTTGGCTTAAAAAACTAGATTGAACAAAATATTGATTAAAAATATTTTCAAGGATATTTAGCAAAAGATCGAAATTCATTTATAATAGATTTCCAGAATTTCAGAATTATTAAGGAATGAGAAATTAATGATAAATGTGAAAAAGGTAAGAAAAACATAATACTAAAATAATAAATCCTATAATAACAGATGATGAATTGAATTCTGCTAATAAATGTACATTTTAATTACTTGGCACTTTGATTCCATTCAACTGATACTGTTTTGGATAAAACAGCAAATAATACTGTGTTTTCCTATGTACTGAATAGTGGCATAACCTCAAAATTTTGTTTCAAGTTACAAAAATATAACACTAGTTTTCTAGGGTTATAATACCAAGAAACAAAAAATAAAACAGGGACTTCTCTATTTTATTTTGTAAAATAAAACATTTTGTAAAATTCAGTCAAACTTTGGGCACTTAGCACTTATGCTATAGGAGAAAAGTAATGATTGTGTCTCAAGAATATTGTATTAGACAACAAGAGACATAATAATTATGGACATCATAAAAAAAAGTTCAAATAATTCCAGTTCTCAAAGTAATTGGTTTAGATTTAGAAATTTCAAATTTCAAATTAATAATAGGGGCACCTAGGTGTTACATGTTTATACAAGGAATTCAAACAAGATGAGAAAGCAAGACCATGTTAGAAAAAATACTTGAAAATGTGAAAGCCTTAACACTGTATGCTATACATGACAATATCAACATGCTAATAACCAATTTTGCTTGCAGGGAAATTGTCTCCTGAAACTTGGTGAAAAATTCCTAAACTTATATTCTTTGTGATTGCACATTGCTTATTACATGGTATCTGTTGTAAAGATTCTCCTGTCATTTTACTTCAGGGAAGATGCTGAAATTGACACATATGCAATGAAAGCTAAAATGGAGATAGCAATTCTAGGGTAATTTTATTACCTTGAAAGCTAATTACTTTGTTTATTGCCATATCTCTATAGGAGAGTTTCTCAGTCTCCTCACTATTGACATTTGGAGCAGAATAATTCTTTATTATAGAAAATGTCCTGTGAATTGTAATATGTTTAGCAGCATCCCTGTCCTCTACATGCCACTACATGCTGGCGGCATGTCCCCTTTCCCCCACTAGAATTATGCCAACCAAAAATGTCAATAGATATTGCCATATTTCCCCTGGATGGACAGAATTGCCCTGGTTGACTACTCTAGAACAAAGTTATAAGGACATACAATATTTTTTAAAAATGGTTTTGTAAAGCAAAAGTTTATGATTAAAACATTGGGAAAAATTTTCATTCAAATAACAATCTCAAATTTAAGTCTGAAAATATTCAGAAAGTATTTTATTCAACCAATACACGGTTTTAGTTTTGGGAGTTCTTTCTGTAAAACTGCATCATCGCCGTCACCCAAATCTTTAAGTTCAGGAGTTGAAGAAAGAGCTTTACTTTAGGCAAATACTTTTAGTAAGTTTGACAAAAGACATCTAAAATGGATTTGTGATGACATAAAAATGGGCAGTACACTATACTGGAAAATGGTAGTCAAAAAAATCTTGCTCCTGTTTTTAAGTAATTTAATATATTGGATGAGTAGAAAATATAATAGTAATATATGTATTTTTTATTTTTTAAAAAATTTGTTTTAGCATTTATTTATTTTTGAAGGGGGGAGAGAAGAACACATGGGGGAGGGGGAAAGAGATGGGGACAGAGGATCCGAAGTGGGCTTTGCGCTGAGAGCCCAATGTGGGACTTGAACCCACAAACCACAAGATCGTGACCTGAGCCAAAGTCGGATACTTAACCGACTGAGCCACCCAGGTGCCCCGATAGTAATATTTCTGAGAAAAAAAGTATTATTCCTCCTCCTAAATCTTAGTTGAAAGTGAATATATCTGTGGTATCACAGATACATATGTCAAGGCTATAGTAGCAATACAGAAACTGTTCTATAAAGAGTGACATAGTAAATATTTTTAAGTAAATATTTTAAGTAAATAGGCCTTGTAGGCTATTAAGTCTGTCACAACTACTCAAATCTGCCATTGTAGTGAGAAAGCAGCATTGTATTCCCAACAGCATTATGTGAGAATTCCAGCTTCTTTGCGTTCCTGCCATGGTCTGTTTTTGTTTTTTCTTTTAATTTTTGTTATTCCCATAATATAAAGTAGGATCTCAGTGGGATTTTCATTCTCATTGTTATAATGACTAATGACTGAGTATCTTTTCATATGTTTATCTGCTATCTATATCTTTTTTTTTTTGCATTTTATGTTTTTATTTTTCAAGTCCTTTATATATTGTGGAACTAAGATCTGTCAGATGTGTGTTTTGCAAATATTTTCTCCAAGACTGTGGTTTGCACTTTTATTTTTTTAACAATGACTTTTGAAGAGCAGAACTTCCATGTTTACTGATGATAACTAATTCATTGTAATTATTTTTTAATCTTATGATTCATTCTTTTATATCCTATAAATATTTATATATAGAAAATATTAGTATGTTAGTATATCATAAAATCACATTTTTTCAAAATCATTTTGACTATTCTAGGTCCTTTTCCATATAAATTTTGCAGTCAATTTGTCAATTTCTATTTGATGAGATTATCTCAAATCAATAGGTCATTTTTCTTTTTTTACAAATGATTCTAAATGCATATGTATATAAAATATTGTGTCGATCGCTATATTTTATGTACATATGTGTATATTTGACATATTTATCAAATATTCCTGTTTCTAGAATAGCAGACGTAGAATTTTACCATGTGATTCCTTTACTTAAGCCTGACAGTATAATTTCCATTCTTAGAAAATTTATGAAAAATAACTTTTAATGAATATTCTATTATATGTGTCAATTTTGCCTTCCAAAACAACATTTTGTTTATATGATTACTAAATGCATAATTTTAATTACCTATATGTTTATAATCTTGGACTTCTCCCTCCTTTTCTATAGTTGCATACATCCCCTAGGTGATTTTGTGTTATGTAGATTTAAAAAGCACTTGTATACTCAAAACTCCTAATTCCACATCTGAAGCTCTTTATTTTTTTCCACGAACTTCAGACTTAGACAAGCTTCAGACTTAGACTTCAGACTTCAGACTTAGAAAGCTCTATCCCTACTCACTTCTGCTTGAAAGTTTTATTGGTTTTCTCCTGAAGCCTATTCTTTTCCAAGTCTTCCCTATTTCAGTGAATACCACATGTATTCATCCAGTTGCTCAGGACAAAAGTCATTCTTAACCCTTTTTTTCTGCCGTTACAATATTTATTTTATTTTTTTAAAATATATGAAATTTATTGTCAAATTGGTTTCCATACAACACCCAGTGCTCATCCCAAAAGATGCCCTCTTCAATACCCATCACCCACCTTCCCCTTCCTCCCACCCCCCATCAGCCCTCAGTTTGTTCTCATTTTTTAAGAGTCTCTTATGCTTTGGCTCTCTCCCACTCTAACCTTGGGTTCCTGTTAAGTTTCTCAGGATCCACATAAGAGTGAAAACATATGGTGTCTGTCTTTCTCTGTATGGCTTATTTCACTTAGCATAACACTCTCCAGTTCCGTCCACGTTGCTACAAAGGGCCATAACCCCTTTATTGTTCTCATACCCACATCTATGTATGAGATAATTCTGTTGGCTTTGCTTTCAAAATATGTTCCAAATCTGAATATGTTTCACCACCTCCATTTATCGCACTGTCATGTAAGACACTATAATTTGTGGCTCAATTACCGCAATAACCAATTAGCTGGTCATCTGCTCCAGCTTATATTTCTTATCATCATTATCCCTCCCAGAAGTCATTATTATTATTATTATTATTATTATTATTAAATATTACATTCAGAATTTAATCCAAAATATTCACTGTGAGCCACACTTACAAGATTTAACCCTCAGGGGCTGCACTGTTCTTATTGACCCCATCTTTTCCCTTTCTCTCCAGCCACAATGGCCATGTAGATATACCTTTGAGATTTTCTTTTCTCATCTCAGGATCTTATTCATTCTTTTGTCTGTAAGCTCTTATGCAGGTAACTGTAGGACTCATTTCTTGATTGCATTAATTTCTATCCTAATTTTAATTTCAGAGCAGTGTTTCCTAACCACCCAATCCCAGTTTAAAATAGCACTGTCAGCATCCTGATTAATTTTTTTCTTTGTGCTTACAGGCAACTGACTACTCACAAATTCACACATAAATACAAAAATGTGAACATATGTTTACTCTCCCAGTAGAAGGCAAATGCCATGAAAGCAGAGACCTTTTGATTATTGAAATATCCTCAGCAATAAGATTAATACCTGCATAATAGCAGGTGCTCAATTATCTATCGGTTTAATAGGAAGGAAGGAAGGAAGGAAGGAAGGAAGGAAGGAAGGAAGGAAGGAAGGAAAAAAAAGCTGGAACAAAAGAAGGATTAATTCTTGAGCTTTTTTGTATTACAAATTTATGCTAAGTTCCCAGGCAATAAATTCCACTGGCTTCCTATATAATTATGTTATTTTTAGTTTAATATTTATTGTGTGTTTTTACCTATATACAAAATATAAGCAATCTATTCTTTTGGAAAAATGTCATTACCAATAAAAGGTGGATATTTTCCTTATATAAATAAGGTTAAATTTGTGTTCTCTTCATTTGTTGATCTGTAAACTAATCACCTAAAATTTGAATGGATTTCTCGGGCATATTGAAGATATGCTGATTTGAAATGCCAGATATACTAATTTAAAATGTCATTGATGGCATAGACAGTGTCATCCTGCATAGCAGCTTACAATGAGATATATGAAGCTTATGTGAGATGCCATCCATGGTGGGTGACATGGACAGAGAAGACATAATGAGTTTCTAATAAGAAGACAAAATTGGAAGTCACAAGGGTAGACATTAAACTGCCTGCTTTATTGTGTTTGGCTACATCATGGTCATTTTTATATAGCATGTTCTAGGAGGAATAGAAACAAGGATTTATTTAAGGAAAGTTAACAAGCCTCTCAAGCCCTGTTTAGGCAAGCCAGATAGTCTAGAATAATTTGGTTACCTAGTTCTTCATAGAATAAAATTCAATTGCTCAGTATATAGCCAAGATGCTAATTTTATTGTAAAATATTGTCTGGAATTAATGCCTTTAAATGATTTTTATGATCTTACTTGGTGCCAAAATGTAAGTACTCACAAAGCAGCTAAGCAAATAAAAATGTTTTAATCACATTTATTTTTAAGGGTGCTTCTATGTAGCTTAAAATGGGTCCTTCAATTTTTAAAAAGTATCATTTGTCTTGATGTTTTTAAATCTTGTAACTTATTCTAATAGACTTTAAAGAACACAACCCTGGAAGAGTTTTAATGTCTTTGAATTCCTTCACATTACCTATACAAGGTTTTTTGTTGTTTAGGGTTGGAATTACCTAACTATTAATAACTACCTACACAAAATCTAACTTAAATTTGATGTCACCATATTTAGTAGGGAATTTTCAAAAATTCACCACCGAATCTTTTCAGAATAAGCAAAATTGCATGTATAATTACTTGTAACCCACATTGGCCAATTAGTGTGTCAAAATAATTGGCTGGCTACACTGAAGTTAATCAATAGCAGGTGAAATTCGCATAAAATTATTTAGGTTTAGCCCAAAGTTTCTCAACCTTTAAAATGAATACAAACCACTGGGATCTTGTTAAAATACAGGTTTTTATTAGGGTATATGGTGGTCCCTGGGTATCTAAACTTCTAAGGATCTCTCAGGTGATGCTGGGCGCTGTGCATTGACTGGACATGGCCTAGTGGACAGAGTTTCATCTCTTCTGGGTTTCTGGCTAAAAAGTTACAAATATCTAGATATTAAGTATAAAATCTACATAGTCAGATGTTTTCCAAAAAACCAATTGTTTAATATCACCTAAAAGATGGGATAATTCATCATTGTCTATTGCCAACTTTTTTTTTTTTGAGAGAGCAAGCACATGCATGCTTATGCACAAGAGCAAATGGGGGAGTGGCAGAGGGAGAGAGAGCCTTAAGGGAGAGAGTTGGGGAGGGGCAGAGGGAAAGGGAGAACCTTACAGATCATGGGGCTTGAACTTAAAACCCTGAGATTGTGACCTGAACCAAAATCAAGAGTCTGTTGCTTAACTGACTGCGCCACCACCCAGGTCCCCTACAACTATTTTAAAGAAGCTAGATATATTTATGACTATTCTAGACCCCACTGCCTTATTTTTTCCACCCTAGAAGGAAACATACCCTTTTCTTCAAATTGAGAAAGAAATGACTGTGCACACTTTCAGCACTTTCCTTTTTATATTTTAGTATTTAGAGCTATTTCTATGGTATAGCAGAAAATGCAAACAGCGTTACAATGTAAATTCATAAGCAGGTTGGTGTTTTATTTGGCTGAGATGAAAATAAGGGACGTCCAGGGAATACAGCTATTGGAAAGTCGAATTTTTCATGGGGCCTGATGCATAAAAGCACTAAGCACCTTTCAAAATATGCTAATTGAATTGAACCTACAAAATGTTTCAGGAATAAAAAAATGCCGCATATGATTCCCTTTGGATGCCATTTCACAATCTTACCACAGAAATACACTAAAAGATGTGAATTCATTTTCATAATAAGTCTGTATAAGGTAATTATAGGGAAGCAATGAAAACAAGTGATACAAGCATTGCCTTAAGGTCTTATTTCTACAGACAATACATGTATAGAAAAAGTTATGAATATAGAAATGATACTGGTTTGCCAGTCATTCCTGGACAGATGGAAAATATATTTTTGATGTGTTTATGTTTTTCTGAAATTTCAAACCAATAATTACAAAGCTGTCATTATTTTATTACAAGAACCTTCCATTAACGAACCAGACCCACTAATGCTTTGTTGACATAGAGTTAACAGTGGATACTTAAAATGATATCCACAAAGGCACCTTTTGTTTTTAAATGCAATTACCTGGTTGTTGCTATAGTGATTTCTAGAAGAGTATGCACATTTGCCCTGTAACCGCCTATGGGTCAAATAAACATCACAGATGTTCTTGATTTTTATTTCTAAAATTGTTAAAGTAAGTCTCAGATATAAACAAGATGCTACAATGCTGTGGAGTGTGCAGGATGATCCCCTAGGTTGAAGTGGGTAATAATCACTGCATTATGCTTCTTACTTTAAGTAGAAAAATTTAAATAAGGGGTATGATACGGTTTATGTAAAAATATATTTGATGTAAGGTATCAATAAGCGATTGATAAAATGAAAACTGAACAAATATATTATGTAAATAGTAAAATGTAGCTGGCCAACTTTGTATTAATGCTTTACATTTCCAGAATAATTTTATGGCTTCATTTGATACCCATGTAGTTAGAAGAATAAACAAAGTAATCAGATACGAAGCAACAGCTTCTAAATCCCCTTGAATCAGACTCCTCCTACCCCTCACTTCTGCAATCGTTGGTTTGATATTTATCTACTATTTCAAAAAAGTACATTTATTTTGTAGTCACCTAAAATCAGATAAAATCTAATAAACTTATGAAGAAGCTACTACATATATATATATATACACACACATATATATATGTATATATATATATATAATTTTTTCAAATAACATGCTGTTGTTCCACATTCAGAATAAGTTTTTAATTGCCTACAAATAGAAAAAGAAAAGGTGGCTACCATGGAAAGAGTTTTCTGCTAAGCATTTAAGGAATTTCCAAGTTTCTGGCCTGGCCAATCAATATAAGCAGTTATTAGTAGAAATAAGGGATGTATTACAAGGAGGATTTAGCATGCCATAGGAAGGCATGAGGAGTTTATATTTCATGTTTGTAAATGTGAAATCACGTCAAAGAGCTACATTTTAAATTTTACTTTCCATTATTTTAATCATGAAACCAGAAGAAAAGGAAACACAAATTTATCAGTGGGCAGGGGCAAGTTATCCAGGAATATAAAAATGTGTGTAAGTGATATAGAGGGAATCTGTCTCATTTGTCACAACGTGCATTAACATTGCCTTTCCTTAACCACATCACACTTAAGCTCCATTTCTTGGGGAGGATGATGAAGGGGCTGCTTGTTATTAAAATTGTGACAGAAAAGGAAACTTGACGCTTTTGAAAATCAAGTAATAAACTGAGAAACATGACATAGATTTCTCTCTTCTGTAACATTTATAGCAGTACCATTGGCATCTTCCACTGATATGTCAGTTATGCTTCTTCCATTGAGATTCTTCCGCTTGTGATATGAGAGGGCAGCGTGGAGGTCAGGTTCTATGGTTTGAGTACATGAATGCTGTGTGTGAGTCTGTGTTGGGGGAATGTGATCACGCATATGCTCAGTAAATAATAGCAAGCTGCTCTTTCTGCCTCGGGAGTGTAGTTGTAGCTGATGAGCTACATACTTTGTCAGAAGACGTAAGGCCTTGTTTTGACAAAATAAGTGGATAAGGTTTCTGACAGCCTCTGAAATCAAACATGTAACGGCTTGTGGTGTAACGGTTGTAAATTAAGAAGGCTAATCCCTCTAGGATATGTTCCCCAGGTCCTTTATTACCTGAACCCCGGCTGAGACTGTCTGGAGACTGGTAGCAGGGAGCTGCTTCCGCAGCGCAGGTATTTCTCCTGTCAGTCTGTCTTAGCAGCTCTTCTGGAAGGGGCCTATATCCCCTCCATGGCTCCAGATCCCATGGAAAACATCCTCCACGCCCCCAACTTCCATCCAGGGTCTGGGCTACTTCAGAGGACACTATTTCCCTTTACCTCTCCAGTGTAGGAGTGGTGGGTGGTTTCCTGCAGTTACTAATATCTTGGCTCCCTTACCCTCCTCCGGTTTGTCCTCAGCTCCTTTTTTATATTCTTAACCAAATCGCTGAAATGAGTTCCCTTTTTGCAACCCTTTGGTTTCCTGGCTGTGCCATGACTGCAGTAGTGAAAGTTCAACTAAGTATTATAGTATACCTGTTTCTATCAATTTGTTTCAAATCACATATTGTCTTAGTGTACAAATTAAAAAGAAAAACTCTCAGATTGAGTGGAAAACTGTAATTTTGCCTCAGAGTCTGAAATGGCCATACTCTGCAAATGTTACCTTAACAGGTGAATGATCCAACACAAGTCAACATATTACCTGATGGAAGTTATCAGTATTTCAAACACAGTTTTAGAGATAATAATCCCTAGGAGATATGCCTTGCACATGTAATGTATTCTGCTCATGAATAAGAAATTAAGAAATCTAAAACTCTATAAGTGAATACATGCTTATTAAGGGCAGCATTATAGCGTTTAAGAACATGGATTATGAAGTTCGAGTCCTAAACCAGCAACTTTTTCTTTGTGATCCTTTGGGTCACTTAGCCTCTTTAGATTTTGATTTCCATGTAAATAAGGAGGGATAATCCTCACAAGCTCCTGTGATATGATTGCTGTTATTTCCATCTTACCGAATAGGAAACTGACTAATTATTTTCTTCTCTGAAACTCAAAGTCCAATAACTAGTATGGAGAAGAGCTGGATTTTAAATCTCCAAAGTACTTGTGTTTATAAATGTTTATTTGCAAATAGTGCCTTATAAAGTTGTTCAGATCATGTTCTGCTAGCTAGATTTTATTAGCGCTATTAATTTTACTAGCAAACATTTGTCACAGATCCATTGAGCCATTTTCAGAGGTAGCAAAAATTCAAATGAATAGAATCCAAATTTATGATGCCACAAATGTCACTTGAAATTTTAATTTTGAAAAAAAAATGTAGACCCAAATAAATTTCCAATGAGATTCTTTCCTATAAAGTGAAGACATCATAAATCAAGGGAAAAGTCAGTTTCTTTAAGTGAGTGTAATTTAGACAAATCTTTCTAAAAGAAATAAGTAATGAGATGATTAGCCTGTATTTTAATAGTGAGTCATTAAAAGCGTGTTTTTTTTTCCAGAATTAATTATAGAAATTATTTCTTGGATTCTTCTCTAATCTGAATATATGTCAAGATTTAGATAATGCTTAATATTCAGAGAAGCTGAAACTTAAAAGTCTCTGGATATTGTAGTAACATAATTTTCCTTTGAATCTTAAAGCTATAAATTAATGGCAATTAGAAAACCAATAAATTATCTGTTCTTTGTAACGATATGGCAGGTGGACTTTAAAGAACAAGGGCTAATGAAAGCCCAATTCACTCAACCATGGAAAGTATATGGCCCAATGAAAGAGCTCTCACAGCATTTCCTTTTGAACCAAGACGTCAAATTCTTAGGACAGAAAGGTTCATGTACCTAAGCAGTTATTTGCTATGGTATATGATTGTAAATATATAGAATAATATATATATAATAT
>NW_026057580.1:28345869-28356735 GCF_023721935.1 Panthera uncia | reverse complement strand
ATATAATATATATAATGTATAATATATAATATATTTATTATAATATATAATATAATATAATATATAATTATATAATATTATATATAATTAATATATATTATATTATATATTCTATTTTATAATATAATTAATAATTATTAATAATAATATAATAATAATTATAATAATATATTATTAATTAATAATATATATTAATAATTAATATATAATATATTAATTATATATAATATATAATAATAAAATATATAGAAGAATGAAACAGAAATCTTGCTTTAAAACCTTTTCTAAAATATAATAGTGAAATCTTTCTTAAGGAAATTGCTTTGTGGCCACTATTATTCCGTATTTCCTTAGAAGTACAGTCATTGCCTCTCCTTTCCTTTCATGAAGGATATTCTTCCATCCTGTTCATTAAACATCTGAGCTTCTTGAAAAGTGCTCAATTATTTTTCTGCCTGCTTATACATACTCTCTTACAATTGTGCTTCTCATTCATCTTAAATGTGAACTTGGGCCCTTCTTTAATCTCAATTTTGGAATGGCAAAGGGAACAAAGCTTGGAAAGCTATTCTGACAAAATTTGTATCCAAATGCAAGGAATATTCAGCAGTAAATCTTAGGTGTCCAAAATCCTCATTAAAGTTATGTCTTCTCAATTCAAATGCTTTAAATTCAGGCCAATGCTACAACTTATGTTTTAGCTAATAATATAAGATGACTGAGAGTTTTTTCCCCCCTGAGGGAAGAAGTATCATATAAATATTGGTAATTCCAGGGCTTCTAAATTGGATAGAAAAATAAATTGTTAAGCATAAAACACAATTCTGGGATACACTTTGGTAGATAATGTTTACATAGATTATTTTAAGGCTGAGTCATAAAGACCACCGGGACAGCAATATTAATTTGATCATATAAATGACAAAAGGTATTTGAGTGAGACAGCTATTTTTCTTTCTTGATGGAAAACTGAACATGTTGATTTGTTCATCAAAATTCAGAGGTGGGCTGTTTCATTATTTTTGACAACTAATATTCAAAGCTTTCTGTTTTCTATTTATCTTTGCCTTTTAACAAACTATGAGTACTGGCTCAGAAAGAATATATTTCATAAGGTAAAAATGTGATGACACTCTTTAAAATGGTGTGTGACTGAGTAAATGCAAATGAAGGACCACCTTTCTAAATGCAATGACCTTTCTTTATGAGAGAAGTTCACCATTTAGTAATTTGTTTCTGACTGTGTAAAATTAAAGTAGGATAGTTCTCCAGGTAATATGCAAAACTCATGTAAAACTTTACAATTACAAATACCTCTATATAAATCATTATCTTCCACTCTCACAAATCTAAGTGAAGTAGAAAACACAGGCATTTTTAATCCCCATTTAAAAATGTAGGAATTATGATTCAGTAGGATGGAGTAAACCACATGGTAATAAATAGCAGACATAAGAAAAGAACCTGATTCTTCTGAATTATCAATGAGGTGAGAAAATGAATGACTGAGTTGGAAGTATAAAAAGCAAACATCGAAGAGAGAGAGAAATATACAGTAGTAAAATGAGAAGAAAGTATGAAAAATGCAGTATGTCTAAGGCTTCTGGAAGGATGAATTGGAGAGGGAGGAATACCTAATTCTCAAAGCAGACATATGGCCTGGTGATAGGGTATAGTTTGGAGAGGCGGATGAACACTCTTTCCTCCAAGCAAATAGAGACAAAGATAAGTTTAGGAATTTTCAAGAATTACCCCTTGATTGGCTACACATACATTTTTTTAATGCTTCTGGGGACCTTTAATAGGAATCATAAAAATAAGTATTTGAAATTTCTTCTTGAGAATGAAGTATTTCTAAATACAAAATATAGCTGCCCTTGAATACAGGTGCCATGAAAATTATAAAGGTGAATTAATAAGATAAAAGGCCTGATCTGACCTCCAATGGCCAGGTCCATCATCGATGGTGTAGAAACCATAGGCTTAGACCAGAATCTGTCAGAATTATTAAAGCTTGATCATCAGGTAAGAATAATTGTGCATTAAGAATTTTGGGGTTGCAAGAAATCAAGATTAATTCAGGATTATTCAAGTTAATAGGGATATATTGAAACAACACATAAGAAAGTAACAAAAAACAATGGGGCGCCTGGGTGCTCAGTTGGTTAAGCATCCAACTTCGGCTCAGGTCATGATCTCACGGTTTGTGAGTTCGAGCTCCACATCGGGCTCTGTGCTGACAGCTCAGAGCCTGGAGCCTGCTTCGGATTCTGCATCTCCCTCTCTCTCTGCTCCTTCCCCGCTTATGCTCTCTCTCTCTCTCTCCTTCAAAAATAAATAAAAAAACATTTTTAAAAATTAAAAAAAAAAAAAAAAAGAAAGTAACAAAAAACAAGAAGCTCATGAACCAAGGAGTAACACTTCAGTTTCAGGGTCAGTACAGTCCTGGGAATCATTTTCTTAAGCAGCAAACATCTTTTTGATTCTCTGCTTCCTTGCTGCTTCCTTTTGTATCACATTCACACGTCCTGAGTCAGAGAATGTTATTGGCAGATCTCATCACCTCGCGGTCCAGAACAGTCCTGTCAGGCCACTTTAATGAGGTGTTAGAAAAATTTGTAGATGGTCTCTTGTATTGATTTCTATTGTCTTTATATTATGAGGTTCTGTTCAAAAACAGAACAGGTTACAAGTAATAACTTTATACTGTTTCCCTGAACAAATGGCTCTTAGCATGTTTTCCTCCAGAGAAAATGTGGGGAGTATCAGTGAAGGTGAGCCTCACAGCTTCTCCTGCTCAGTTATGGTGAGCTACTTGAGCAGAGAGAAGCAATTGGACATAAGGCAGAGGCTGGAACTTGGGACTGAGACTGCAGTAGGAATTCCCCCCGCAGAATTTAAAGCTGCTCCATCAGCTGCAGGCAGCTGACAGCAGCTTTTTATCCGGAAAAGATTTTGCCTGATGTTTTCTAAAACTCTGGAAAATCATTCAACTTGTCAGTGAAGCTGAAAAGACAGGCTCTTTGATATGTAGCAGCAGTTTGGAAACTCTTCTGCTCTTCTCAGCTGTCAGGGTGGGAGGGAACTTTTCAACGTGCATCATCATAGAAGATATTTCAGGACATGATTATCTTAGAAGTTTAAGAGTAAGATGCGTCCAAGGCCAAAGACATTGTTAGACTCTGAGATCTCTGGTGAATTGAAGGGCATCAGAAGTGATGGGCACTTATGCTCACTCACCCCACTAGAGTGAATGAGGATATATACATCAGTTGGAAAGGCAGTGTAGTTGAGAGTAAGGACTTTCAATAGGTTTTGTTTCACATGTCAATTCAAATCAAATGGCAGTGACTTCTTAAAGGTATTCCTGGGGAAAAGTATCTATGCTCTCACTATTGCAAGGGTCATTTATGGACCAGCAGCATCAGCATCATCTGGGCTGCACCCACGACCTATCAAATGAGAATCTGTACTCTCAGTTGTGGCAAATATGCATAATAGTAAAATTTATCATCTTAACTATTTTTAAATGTTCTGTTCATAGTGGTGAGTATATTCACAGTGTTGTGCAACCAATCTCCAGAATTTTTTCATCTTGCAAAACTGAAACTCTATACCTGTTATACAACAACTATAATTTGGATGAATCTCGAGGACATTATGTATGCTAAGAGAAATAAGCCAGTCACAAAGAGACAAATACTGTATAATTCCATTTTTATGAGAATCTATGTTTTAACAAGATCCTCACATAGTTAATTTGAGCATTAGGGTACTAATTTAGATTGTATCTCTGAGCTCAGTAGGTATTAGCATCATAAAAGGTTAACAGCACAATTATTGGACTTTTATCACTGGTAGAGTAGAAAGAACTTGGATTTTGAGTTCAAATAGATCAGTTTATAATCCTAGCTCTATTGCTTACCAGCCATTTGATAGTGGATAATTTAAATACTCTAAGCCTCATTTTTAATAATCTGTAATATGGTCGTGATAAAAACCCATTATGGATTTTCATGATGGTTCAAGGAGATGCATGCTGAATATTTATTGCAGCTCTTGGCACATATTAAGAGTACTTAATAAATAATTTACTATTATTGTTACCTGGGTCAAAAACACTCCAGCATTGCCCTTTTAAACATATTTGGTATTCTAGAGGTAATAAGTCCTTGAAATTTATAGAATCTTGACCTGAGAGAACAATTTCAAATAAACATATGGAAGATGATTTAAGGACATGGGAATTATGAAAGTCAAAAAGCTGTGTAATTTCTAATAACTTTGAAAGCTATCATTAGAAAAGACTACATATAAGGCACCCCAATAACTACAGAATTTGCTTCTTTCTGCCTCCAGAAGGATTTTCACAACCAATCCAGGAATCTATTACTATTATTCAAAGTTATCAACTTTAGGGGCACCTGGGTGGCTGGGTTGGTTGAGCACCTGACTTCAGCTCAGGTCATGATCTCACAGCTTGTGAGTTCCAGCCCTGCATGGCCCTGTCAGCACAGAGCCCACTTCGGATCTTCTGTTCCCTTCTGTCTCTGCCCCTTCCCTACTTCTGTGCTCTCTCTCAAAAATAAATACATCTTAAAAAAACACACACACACAAAGCTATCAACTTTAATTATGAGAATATTTTAAGTAATGCTGTTTCTCCTAATGAAGTTTGAACTAATTCATTTCACCTTTTATGCCTGGAAAAAAAAGTGTGGTAACTATTAGGTATGATACAGACACACTCAAGCTTAAATAATGATTTAATTCCCTTAGACCATTTTACCTAGTTTAATTCTCTCAGTCATTTTACCATGAACACCAACCAATCCTTTTATCTTTCATTATGGCCTCAAATGAGTGATTCTGGATAATAGTTTTCTCACTAAATTTCCTAAACCAATTTTTTTAATGTTTTTTTTTCATTTGTTTTTGATACGGAGAGAGAAACAGAGCATGAGCAGGGGAGGGGCAGAGAGAGAGAGGGAGACACAGAATCTGAAGCAGGCTCCAGGGTCTGAGCTGTCAGCACAGAGCCTGACGTGGGCTCGAACTCACAGACTTGCTCAAACTCAGAGACTGTGAGATCATGACCTGGGCTGAAGTCGGACGCTTAACTGACTGAGCCACCCAGGTGCCCCGTGAGCCAGTTTTTAATGCATCTCAGCTTTACACCTAATAGCTTGTTTAGTCATCACATCCCTAATTTATTATTTTTAATTTTTAATGTCTTATTTATTTTTGAGAGAGAGAGAGAGAGAGAAACTAGACAATGAGTGGGGTAGAGGCAGAGAGCGAGGGAGACACAGAATCTGAAGCAGGCTCCAGGCTCTG
The DNA here is from genome assembly GCF_023721935.1 of Panthera uncia. Classification (NCBI taxonomy): domain Eukaryota; kingdom Metazoa; phylum Chordata; class Mammalia; order Carnivora; family Felidae; genus Panthera; species Panthera uncia. The sequence continues at coordinate 28,351,398 of NW_026057580.1, read as the reverse complement.
AGCTGTCAGCACAAAGCTCAATGCGGGGTTCTAACTCATGAACCACAAGATCATGATCAGAGTAGAAGTCAGATGCTTAGCTGACTGAGCTACCCGGGCTCCCCATCACATCCCTCATTTAGATCTGAGACTTATTATGTCTCTGATCCAATGTGATATATTAGTAGACAGCCTGCATTTTCTTAATCAATGACAGAAGCTATTCTTAAAACACGGAATCAAAATATGTTATTGTTTGTGAGTAGTTCAATTTTTATTTTCTTTGTAAAGATTACTGTTTAAAAAAACTATCCTAAAGGTGGTAGCAATGAAAAATCAGGGAAAACATTAATGTTGGAATTAGCATGGATAAGGAATTTGATTCCAGAGGGTTAGGAACAAGAAGAAAAATAAAAGTTAAAAAATGAAATTACTAGAGAGACTTCTTAGGAAAGACTTCTCATAAAAAGCAAAATTAAATGTTATGGTGACAAGCTATGTGAAAAGCCAAGGGAATGAAAATAGATGCTTTATTGTCAAAGAAATAGATCCCACATAATGGAAGTAAAAACTGTCTTGTTTTGTTTTGTTTTAAGTCAATGTATATTGATTAAACTATGTGTTAAAGCAAAACAAATTTTATAAAAGGATACACACATTTAACTCTAATGTGTATCAATTCGAGAAGAAAGACTCTTGAACAAAATAATATATTAGATTAAAAATTATGCAGTCTAGGGTTCCTGGGTGGCTCAGTCGGTTAGGCATCTGACTTCAGCTCAGGTCATGATCTCATGGTGCACGGGTTAGAGCCCCACATGAGGCAAAGGGCTTTGTGCTGGCAGCTCTGAGTCTGGAGACTGCTTTATGGATTCTGTGTCTTCCTCTCTCTCTGCCCCTCCCCTGCTCATACTCTGACTCTCTCTCTCAAAAATAAATAAAATATTTTTAAAAAATTATGCAATCTGCTTAGGTAAAGAACTGTATTTACTTTACAAATTATATACACTTATATATGTACATATATACACAATATGTGTTTATGTGTAAAGAAATAATAGTAGCCTTTATAATTGTTTATATATAAGTAGAGCTTTTTAGCTATATCCCATGGATAAATGCCTAGTAGTGCAATTGCTGGGTTGTAGGGTAGTTCTATTTTTAGCTTTTTGAGGAACCTCCATGTTTTCCAGAGTGGCTGCATCAGCTTGCATTCCCACCAGCAGCATAAAAGGGTTCCCCTTTCTCTGCACTCTTACCAACATCTACTGTTTCCTGAGTTGTTAATTTTAGCCATTCTGACAGGTGTGTGGTTTTGATTTGTATTTCCCTGATGATGACTGATGTTGAGCATCTTTTCATGTATCTGTTAGCCATCTGGGTGTCTTCTTTGGAAAAGTGCCTATTCATGTATTTTTCCCATTTCTTTACTGGATTACTCATTTGGGGGATATTGAGTTTGATAAGTTCTTTATAGATTTTGGATACTAAATCTTTATCTGATATGTCATTTGCAAATATCTTCTCCCATTCTGTTGGTTGCCTTTTAGTTTTGCTTATTATTTCCTTTTCTACACAGAAGGCTTTTATCTTGATGAGGTCCCAATAGTTCATTTCTGCTTTTGTTTTCCTTGACTCCAGAGACATGTCAAGTAAGAAGTTGCTGCAGCCAATGTCAAAGGGATTGTTGCATGTTTTCTCCGTTAGGATTCTGATGACTTCCTGTCTCACATTTAGGTCTTTCATCCATTTTGAGTTTATTTTTGTGTATGGCATAAGAAAGTGGGCCAGGTTCATTCTTCTGCATGTCACTGCCCAGTTTTCCCAACAAATTTGTATACTTTCTATTGAATATTTTCAAATTCACTGATATTTTCACTATTATTAACCTTTTAAGCCCTTCAGATAGTTTTCAGTTCTAGTATAGTATTTTTTTATTTCTAGCAAATCAGAATTTATTTTATAGTTTTAATCACTGTTGACATACATTTTCTATTTATACATGTTGTCCACTTTCTTCCTTTAGATCTTTTAACATATTACTCATAGCTATGTAAAAGTCTCTATCAGAAAATTTCAGCAAATGAGCCCACCACAGGGTTACTTCAGCTTATGTTTTCTCTTTTTACCATGGGTCACATTTTATTGTATCTTCACATGACTCATTTTTTAAAATTATATTTTGCACATTGTGTGTAAAAGATACCAAATATATATTAATGTATTTTCTCCTCAGAAAACTGTATGTGTTTTTCTGTCAGATTCCTAGTTTGGCAAGGTGGGGGGAGGTTGAGTCAATCGTATGTACAAGTATGCGGGGTCTGAACTCTCTTGCAACATAGATTCAGTTCCCCACAGCCCTCAAATATTTTGAGGGTGAGATTAAGACTTTGTTTTAGCAGGGCTAAGGATGTGAACAAGACGAAACTTCTCAAGACCTCATTATGTTTTACAGATAGCTTCCAGCTTTCCAAACTCTGGAACATTATCTCTGTTCTGGAGCCCAGGTGATGACTTTTGGGATTACTGGAGAATTCTTACTGCTTTCCAGTCTATCTACCTGTACCTCAGGAGATCTCTCACTGCCCTGCTGCTTTGCCTTGAGGCTTTAGAGAATTGCTGCAGTGAACTCCATGTAAACCTGGGTTTCCTGGTGGAAATTATGTTAGCTCTCCTGCTTGATCCCTGTCTTTTTACGACTGCAACAGTGGATTCCATGAAGCCCAGAGTGCCTTGAAAGATTTTTTCTCAACTCTGTCATGACTCCACCTTTTTCACACTCTCAGGCCCATGAAAAAGAGTTGTGAGTGGAGATGGACTCACTTCATGACCAGTATGCTTCAACATGCTAACCCACCGAAGTTCCTGCATGGACATCATACATCTGTTAAAAGTTCAGTTAGTTTGTCCTTATCCATGGCTCCCACAAATTCTTCCTTATGCTTTCTGCTAGGAATGAAAGCAATCATTAGTTCATTCATTTCTATGAATTGGTAAATTTTTCAGTTTTTTCTTAAGCTTAGGATAGGAGTAATGGTCTCTTAAGACTTTCTACATACTAAGTTTTTTTTTTTCTTTGACTTCTAAGAGTGACAAATAAGTCAGCTTAGTTTTGAAATTGTGCTTAATTACAAAAGTGTTTGGAAATCTCTTCAATTTTACAAGTATATAAAATGCTAAAGATGGAGTGTCAGAAGAACCAGAAAGTGGCAGAGATAGTTCTGAAAATGAATATGACTAGAAAGTTTCCTGTGACAAATTGTGGATTAATTAGATTTGAAGTAGATGCACTTTTAGTTTTCAGAGTCTCCATATATTGTGTTCTACTTGACTTTGAAGAAAATAACAAAAGCCCAAATGATGATATTTCTTTAATGAGTTGTTTTTAGACACCCTTATGTCTACCAAGGTCTTGTTTTGCAAGATGATAAGTTTAAAAGCTGTAGCATGTCTTATAGCTTCCAACTAACAAATTGAAAGAAAAAACAATGAAATAAGGTCACTAGTTAACATTTTTATATTAAGTGATACTTTTTAACTTAAGAAAATAAGTTTTTTTCTTATAATAAAATCATTTTATAAATTTCCAAGTTATTAAATCAATGTTATAGTCATAAGAGATTGTGCAAATTACTGCATACATTTTCATTTCCTTTTTTCTTCTGAAAAATATTTATTACCAAAAAAATTCAATATATTTTATATATCTAGGATAAAATGCCTACTGTTATAATCATATAGGAATAACATTCTGGAAAGAGCTAATAGAAAAATAAATTTTCATAGATTTAAGCTATACAGACACATTTATCACTCTCTCCTGGGATCAGGGTTTTCAAGTCTTATGTTTATTAAATACAAATATTTTAGTACTTTTTTATTATAACTGTTATTTAGGTATCTGAAACCATTAATATACTTGTTTTAACTTTTTTAAATTAATGGTTTACTTATTTTATCTTTCAGTGTAATTATTATACAGAAGTAGTCACTGTACTAAGAAGTATTATAATAAGTACTGGCTCAAAGAAAATAAAGACTAGAATATTGTTGAACATGAAGCGTGGACTACATATGGAAATAAATGGATTTTTTTCATATGATGCTAGAAATGTATATTTCTTGTTTCTCTTCCTCAAGAGTAAAAATATCCATGCGCAGATTTCAGTGACCAGACACTCTCAAACTGACTTTCCACTCACAGAATAATTTTTTTTTAATTTTCTCTTTTCTTTTTTCTTTTCTTTCTTTCTCTCTGGCATTGGATTCTGAGATTCCATCTCAATTCTTTCTTCTGGAATTTATTTCATCTTCTGTATTTCATACATTTCAAAACTTTTTATACTACTCAGGTTCTGTCTAGCATAATCAGTAGCTCCACACAGTTACTTTCTGCTTTTGCTTTGTAAACTCCTTGACAGCTGAGTCCTAGTATTCATGTGTTTACTTTATTTTAACAAAAATAAATATAACACTAATAATATGTCAAGTGATGTTCTAAATGCTTTATGTTCATTCATTTAATTACTATAACAATCTCATTAACTAGATACTGTAATTATCTGTATAATAAAAGTATCATTCGTCTTCTAATCCTTCTAGTACCTAGCACATGAGAAATGTCCATTAAATATTGAGTTAAACTTCAGCTGTTAGTTTAGTGGTACGCATTTACTTAATGTCAGTGTTCTTGGAACTCCATTACATTGTGTGGGTTACAAATATGACTAATCCAGTTCTTTACTCCACAATCAAATGTGGGAAAATGACATAAAGAGGATAATGACTTATTTTCCTGGAGAGTACAGACACATCAGGGTATGATCAGGAAATTGTGCATCAGTTGGTCATTTAATAATATGTAGGCATACAGAAAGCTGGTAGGAGGAATTCAAGAATTCTATGCAAAGGGAAAATAGAGAAGTTTGACATACTTGGAGAACTACAAAGTTTAGTGTGGTCACACCACATAATGAAATATATAAGCAGAGTAAAAAGAATTAGGTGTGAATTATTTTGTGTATCCCCTTTAATGCCATACAAAGAAGTTCAGATTTCATCCTGACCTGATTTTTCCAAAATGCATTATTAGGGAGCATTGGTTCTGTGTGGTCTTCCATGGAACAACAAATAAATTTGAACAAAACAGGTAGATTTTTAGGATAAAATAATTTTGAGAAATTGTGTGCTGTAATATATCTTGCACTTTGAAAGACAGAATATATAAGTATATTAAAAATTCTTAGAAGCATTGCAGTATAAAAATCTGTTTATTATTTAGTACAGAAATCTCTTTATATATTTGATGACAGAACTCTTTTTTAGTGTAACTTCAATTAATACCTACAGAACAGATTTGAGAAAACAATGTTATATTTTCACCAATGTTACAGACTTTGTATAGAAGCTTCTATCCGGTGGCAGTATATAAATGGATTGAAAGAGACAAAGTGAAGGTCTCTCATAGGAGTTTTTTGTTTTTTGTTTTTGTTTTTGTTTTTCCTTTGTTTTGTTTTGTTTTGTTTTGTTTTGTTTTGTTTTGTTTTGTTT
>NW_026057580.1:28312867-28345859 GCF_023721935.1 Panthera uncia | reverse complement strand
TTTGTTTTGTTTTGTTTTGTTTTGTTTTGTTTTGTTTTGTTTTGTTTTACTAAGCCACACAGGAATAATTACCGAGAGAGAGATACTGAGATGCTGAGAACTTTAAGGTAGCTGAGATGGATGGGTATAGATACTTTTAAGATAGAGTTCAGAGTAAAAATTACCAGACAGGTAAAAGGAAAATCAATAACTTTCAGATTTTTTTTTAGAGAGTGTGCACATGTGAGTGGGTGAGTGGGTGAGTGGGGAACAGAGAGAGAGAGAGAGAGAGAGAGAGAGAGAGAGAGAGCATCTTAAACAGGCTGCACACTTAGCTTATAGCCCAACAAGGGCCTCCATCCCAATACACTGGGATCATGACTTGAGCTGAAATCAAGAATTAGACACTTAGGGAAGCCTGGGTGGCTTGGTTGGTTAAGCATTTGACTTAGGCTCAGGTCATGATCTCGCTTTTCGTGGGTTCAGTCCCCGCATTGAGTTCTGTGCTGACAGCTCAGAGACTGGAGCCTACTTCCGATTCTGTGTGTGTGTGTCTCTCTCTGCCCCTCCCCTGCTCATGTACTTTCTCTCTCTCTCTCCCTCTCTCTCAAAAATAAGTAAACATTGAAAAAATTAAAAAAGAAAGGGCTAGACACTTAACTGATTGAAGCCACCAAGCACCCTATCTTTCAGATTTTTGATACGAATGACTGAGTAGATCTTTGCCATAAACAAAAATAGGAAATTCAAGGCAAAACACAGTCTAGGAGAAAGGTAATGATTAAATATTCATATATGAATTTGAGTCCTTGTGGAACATCTGGGTAGAACAATCTAGGAGACAACTGGCTTTTAAGGAATAGATGAGTTCTTGAGAGAGATGATAGAAGAACCCTGGGATTAAGAGCCATAAAAGAGACTATTCAATAGTCTCTTGTAACACAAAAGGAGGTACAAGAGCATATGGAGATGGGGAAGCCAGGAGGGAGGTAGTTACTGAAAAGAGCAAATCAAAAAGTCCCTAGTAGTTGGCTGATCATGGGGAGGAGGTTTTGGAAGGAACAAGACAGGAACACTTGCCAATGAATGACCACAAGTGATGAAAATGAAAACACAGAAAAGCATGAAAGATATAGCAACTAGTTTTCACACTTGAGAAAATATTTTCAAGATTTTCTTCTTAGAGTCATTTAAATTTTTGATGCATTGTTGATTGATATTTTATAATATGAACTAATTTTTACAGGCTCTAGAACTGTGGTTCCATGAGTCTATACATGCTTCCATATACATTTACTGGGATCTGTGTGGAACTTCATGTTGCTCAAAGATGCCTTAAATGAAAGAATTCTCAATTTGAGGCAAAACAGTGTTTTGAGAAATACTGAAAAATTATTACTTTTCAGTATCTTTGTACGCTTCTTGTTATCTTCCTATTTTTACCCTTTCTTTAGGTGTAAAATTTCAAGACTTTGTATCTCTTCTACTGGAGATATAGGTAGTGTTGCACAATTAACACATATCTTTGTATCCTCTTAAGTTTTTATTTGTTTGTCCTTAGTGTCTTATTATCATATGTAAAATAAGAAGTACCTTATGTTATTTTTTATGAATAGGAAATCTTAGACTAATCAACACATTACCTCTTCAATTACCCTAAGCATTCATTTCATAGCCACATTCCATTGAATTTTACCCATAGTTTTAAAAATAAAATAAAATAATTAAAGCTTGTCACTCTATTGTATCAAGGTGTCAAAAATAGTTATATAAATGATAAACTGTTTCAAATATATATAGTCAGGAAATAAAAATGCCTCAGAACTTCTACTGCATTTTTTATTTGCAGAAATTGGCTTGCAGGCATCATCTTATTTTATTAAAATTATTGCATAAAAAAGGAGCAGAAGAAGACCCCTGGGCCTGGCATATCAACTACATTTTGTCTTACTCATTTCTATTTTCTCTTCCCCTTTTGGTTGTTATTTAAACCAGACAATAGAGCCCCGCCATATGTTGAACTCAGCAGCTCTCACCTAAATGTGTTTCTGTTTCAAATATAAGATCATTTGTTGACTGTTGAAAGATTCAGTAAATCTCTATATTTTGTGTGGCTCCTGGGCTTGTTGTACTTATTTCTCTTTATGTGTTTCCACTTATCTCTAGCAAAAGCATTCAAAATTTAGGAAAGAGTTTTAAACAGTTTTTTGTTTGTTTATCTCGTTTTTGTTTGTTTGTTTGTTGCTTCACTTAAAGGATAATCAAGTATTCCCAAACTATGATCCCCAGCATGGTATCTGCTTTCTCGAGATCTTATGAATGGAGTGTGGTATATAAATATCGTCTGGCCACTTAGAACTTAAGAGTCAGTAAGTCAGTATGATTATGTAGCTCAGTATTGGGACAAAAATCTGGATGTTGGGAAACTTGGGTTCAAGTTCCAGGTAGGCCACTAAATACTTGATAATGTAAGTTAGTTAATTCTTTCCATTTATTTAGAAACCTATACTGAAGAATAATTGTACATGCCTTCACTTTTTACCTCCCAGATCTTCCTCTTTATCCCTTCTTCCCAAGATGGTCAGTAGGCAGGATGTAATTTCAGATGTGATGATACTCTAAAAAACAGAACTTCAAAAATTTATTAAAATGTGGGATCCTATGTACATTTTGTACATAGAAAATAATGTAATACATATGGTACAGCACATATTATATTGTCAACATATAATTTGCCCATCATATAATTTTAAGTATCTGGAAAAATAATTCTTTTAATAACTTAGGTCTATTTAAGTTTTATCCTAGTATTTTTAACTTTGAACAAATTTAGAGTTGACATAATTGAATAAATATATGTGGAACCACCTTACAAATCCTCTATATATACGCTTTAAAAATTAAGATCACTGTGGCAAAAATATTGATCAGAGAATGTGTACTGCTATGTATACTTTTTTTGGACAAAAGTATGTATTTCCTATTTATAAATTGGAAGAAGCTATTTTATTAGCCTTTGTTATGGTGACATCCCAGAAAAGTTAAGCTTTTATAAGTGATCTTCAGCTCCATATCTCTCTCATCATATTTCTTGGATTATAAGGAAAGAGTATAAAGATACAAAATTAAATAACACAGATTAGAAAACAACAGAGAAATAAATACTAGAAGGAGAATTAAGCAAAAACACTATGCAATCATGGAAATCTTTTGTGTTTAATTTGATAAATAGTTAATCTCATAATTTTGGCTTAATTATTTAAATGGATGGCTTGCTAAAAATTTCAGAAAGAAGGGTGGGCTTTCCTTGAACTATCACAAACATCAAATAGAAAAATCTTACCACATTAACCTGAATTTTGCCCTAATCATTCAGGGAGTTTCACCTGACCTATTCACACAATCTCTTCATTTCTCTGGATCCTTCCTCTCTTTTATTGCCTTTGGTCATAGCCCATCCTTTGTGAAGAACCAAACAGAATTTTTTTTTCCTCCTTACTTTTTTTTTTTTTTGAAATTTATTGTCCAATTGGTTTCCATACAACACCCAGTGCTCATCCCAAAAGGTGCCCTCCTCAATACCCAACACCCACCCTCACTTCCCTCCCACCCCCAATCAACCCTCAGTTTGTTCTCAGTTTTTAACAGTCTCTTATGCTTTGGCTCTCTCCCACTCTAACCTCTTTTTTTTTTTTTCCTTCCCCTCCCCCATGGGTTTCTGTTACGTTTCTCAGGATCCACATAAGAGTGAAACCATATGGTATCTGTCTTTCTCTGTATGGCTTATTTCACTTAGCATCACACTCTCCAGTTCCATCCACGTTGCTACAAAAGGCCATATTTCATTCTTTCTCATTGCCACGTAGTATTCCATTGTGTATATAAACCACAATTTCTTTATCCATTCATCAGTTGATGGACATTTAGGCTCTTTCCATAATTTGGCTATTGTTGAGAGTGCTACTATAAACATTGGGGTACAAGTGCCCCTATGCATCAGTACTCCTGTATCCCTTGGGTAAATTCCTAGCAGTGCTATTGCTGGGTCATAGGGTAGGTCTATTTTTAATTTTTTGAGGAACCTCCACACTGCTTTCCAGAGCGGCTGCACCAATTTGCATTCCCACCAACAGTGCAAGAGGGTTCCCATTTCTCCACATCCTCACCAGCATCTATAGTCTCCTGATTTGTTCATTTTGGCCACTCTGACTGGCGTGAGGTCATATCTGAGTGTGGTTTTGATTTGTATTTCCCTGATGAGGAGCGACGTTGAGCATCTTTTCATGTGCCTGTTGGCCATCCGGATGTCTTCTTTAGAGAAGTGTCTATTCATGCTTTCTGCCCATTTCTTCACTGGGTTATTTGTTTTTCGGGTGTGGAGTTTGGTGAGCTCTTTATAGATTTTGGATACTAGCCCTTTGTCTAATATGTCATTTGCAAATATCTTTTCCCATTCTCTTGGCTGCCTTTTAGTTTTGTTGGTTGTTTCCTTTGCTGTGCAGAAGCTTTTTATCTTCATGAGGTCCCAGTAGTTCATTTTTGCTTTTAATTTCTTTTTCCTCCTTACTAAATAGCCTTGGAACCAAAAATATAACTTTGGGGTTGTGCCTTCCATCCTAATTATTTTTTAAGGAAGTGTTCTCCATACACTGTATCTGGCCAAAAGAAGATATAGAAGTTTCCTGATTTGTGGTAATTGAGAGAAGGAGTAGTAATAAGTGAATGAAAATCCTACAATCACATGGCTTTGGAGATACTTATATGAATCTAAATATACATTCATAATTCAATTTTTTAAAAAAGACAAAATGAGGAATTCTTGGGTTGGATAAGCGACAGACTTCAACTCAGGTCATGATCTCAGGATACGTGAATTCCAGCGCCACATAGGACTCTGTGCTCACAGCTCAGAGCGTGGAGCCTACTTTGGATTCTGTGTCTCCCTCTCTCTCTCTCTCTCTCTCTCTCTGCCCCTCCCCCACTCACACTCTGCCTCTATCTCTCTCAAATATAAGTAAATATTTTTTAAAAAGTTAGGGGTGCCTGGGTGGCTCTGTCGGTTGAGCATCTGACTTTGGCTCAGGTCATGATCTCACGGTTTGTGAGTTTATGTCCCTGAGTTTATGTCTGAGCTGCTGACAGCTCAGAGTCTGGAGCCTGCTTCAGATTCTGTCTCCCTCTCTCTGCCCCTCCCCACTCATGCTCTGTCTCTCTCTGTCTCTCAATAATAAATAAATGTTAAAAAAATTTTTAATAAGACAAAAGAAAAACAGGACAATCAGGTGACAAGTGTTGACTAGAAAGGGGCAGAATAGAACAAACTTACTGACATAGTCTGCTTATTGCCAAAAATTAGAGAGTCTTACAGATAGTCTTTCTTATTTTTAGAGTTTCCTTTTTAATATTTCTTTATTTTTGAGAGAGACAAAGTGTGAGTGGGGAAGGGGCAGAGAGAGAGAGGGAGACCCAGAATCCAAAGCAGGCTACAGGCTCTGACCTGTCAGCATAGATCCCGATGAAGCGCTCGAACTCAGGAGCCATGAGATCATGAGCTGAAGTTAGATACTTTACCAACTGAGCCACCCAGCTGCCCTAGTCTTTCTTATTTTCAATTCTCTGAACATATCTGTTTAATTAATCAGTTTCTAGACAGATGAAAACTATCACTAGTGAAACAAGAACTTCATGTCTAGAGGATTTAGTTGGAAGCTCAAATAGCCTTGTTTAAATGCTAAAACTGTTAACCATTTCACCTATAGAAAAAAAAAAAAACAGCTTTATAAACCTTAACTAAAATTATATGTCCTGCCCTGACATTTTGTTCCTTTGAAAAGATATTGCAAAATAAATGCCTCCTACTATCAAATATGTAATTGATCATCCATATATTCTTTTGACCACCCAAACAACTGAGTTATTTTCTTTTCATCTTTAAATGTGTACTTCACATAGCTATCACCTGGAGAACTTAGCATTCAGATACACTTAATGATATTTTATGCTTTCCTTTGACATTCTTTTATTTATAAATTGTACTTTCCATTTTTAACCTTCAGAGATCAAGTGTATTTGAAATTGAAAAAACTTGAACAAGTGAGGAGAACAGTAATTCAGGTCAGAGTCCATTAGAGCACATTTGGATGAGAGGTATTAGTGAGAGTCAGATACTTCCTGCTCAGCCCTGACCCCTAAGTTCCCACCTTCTACCTACCTACCCAGTTGAGAGATTAAAGAGACCTTAGGCTTATCGGGACATTGTTTCTTTTATCAAGTTTGTTTTTTAAAAGACCATGAGATATCTTCAATTTGTCTTTAAACACCTCCTAGGCTGCCCCTTTTGAGCACATTTCCTTGTTCTGGCTCCATGTTGGACACTTAAGATTTCTTCCCACCTACCTCTCTGCCTCTCAAATCTAAGTTGACACTCTTTTTAAAATGATCACAATAGTTGAAGTAGTGGGTTATTTATCACATGTGGTGTATAGCATAGTGGTATTTTCCCTATAAGTAGACATAAAATGAAATTATTTTTCTTAACCCCATATAACTAGGAATCATCAGTTGAAGTGAACACCCACTTGTATGTCATACAAAGTCACCCCATATGTGAATTTACGTTCCCAATTTTTCAGTTTGCATATATTGCACACCAAAGTCAGAACCTCACCCCAAATATCTTCCAGAAGTCTTCCTTTAGCTATAATGTTCTTCTGTCCCAAAAGTAAATAACTTTACTTCCCACATATGAAAATACATGTTTATGTATTTCTAATGTATTTGTTCATTCATAGGCTCACTCGTTCAATGAATATTTGAGCATTTCTTATGTGCCTATAAATGTGGAGGATAAGAAAAATATTCTTTTAAGGCAAAACTATCTTCCCATTCCATGTGCTCAATGACTAACAGAGATTAAAGGACAGCCAAAGCTTCCATTATATGCTAAACGAATGAACAAGTGATTGAATCAGTATAGTTTCTGTTTTCCTGAAAAACACACTTACAAATGGAAAATAAGAGATTGATGGGAGTAAAATGGTAAAATGTGTCACTACAAAAAATATCACAAGGAAAAAGTTACACTATTAACGTAATAGTAAAGTCCCATATTAGTCGTGCCACATTGCCAGTTGGGAACTTGGAACATCTGCCACCCTTTTCAAGAACTGCATGTGTTAGCTGCTCCTGCCTTTAGTCATTCTGTGTTAGAGTCTGTCAGTGAGAAACACTGTGGCTGGGTCTGAAGGTGGAATGGAAGAAGTAGCCATAATTTTTGCAGCTGCAGGCTGAGGTATGGGCAAGATCCCTGAATCATTCATTTCAGGTTGTACTCGGCTGAGAGAGCAAGACTGTGCTCCTTAAGAATTACCTCTTTTGGGGGTGCCTGGGTGGCTCAATCAGTTATAAGCATCTGGACTCTTGGTTTCAGCATACATCATGATCTCACAATTCATGAGTTTGAGCCCTGCACTGGCTCTGTGCAGATAGTGTGGAGCCTGCTTCGGATTCTCTCTCTCCCTCTTTCTCTGTCCCTCCCCTGCTTGTGCACTCTCAAAAAAATAAAAATAATAAAAGAATTACTTCTGTTTGTGTTGCAGACTGAAATCATCTGTGGTAGCCCTCCATGGGTCCTAGCTTGTAGGCAAGTTCTTGAAACCTATCTGATCAGCTGAGATCCTGACCTTCACTGTTCTGTCACGCCCTTAGTGGTGTAAGCCTCAAATTCCCTGAACTGAAATCTTTCATACCTGGAACACAGAGAGTGACTTCTATTTTCTCAACCAAATCCTAATTAATATATCAGTCTTCCAGAAAAAGAGAGTTTTAAATACCAAAGCAAAAGATGATATCAAACTAAATAATTTTGTATGTGCTATGAAGAAGGTCACAGTGCCTGAAGCAAAGTTAATAGGTTCATTGAACAAATGGAAATCTCAGGATAAAGTTTTGAAAATGTAATACCTGTACATCCATCCCCCCACAACCCACCCACTTGTATGAAATAGACTTTTCTTGTCACTCTCAAGTAATAAAAATATCCTGCAGTAAGTTTATTCCCCATGGTGTCTTAATCATTAATATTTATATAAAACTCACTATTATAATAAAAATTCAAATTCCATTCAAAATCAAGTTCTCTTGCATAGCTCAGGCACCCTGCAGGGAAGAAGTCTATAAGTGGGAAAGAGGTCCTTGGTTGGATTCTTTTACTGTTATTTAGCTGATATCAAACCCTTCTAGAGTTGGAAGAGGTGGAAGAAAAAAATCTGATATACGACAGATATGATATGATATTATAGGAAAAAAAATCTTACCTAAAAAGTATCAATCAGGGATATGTTTCTTATGAATGTGGCTGGACAAGCCTGACTCATATGGATAGTTTTGTGACTTATTCCAGAACATCCCTTTTCCACTACTGGGTCTCTCCAGCAGTTCTCAAGATGGGTTCATACCCTCTTAGCCAGCTATGGACCTCTATGGAGAGGCTTGCTGAATCTCTCTCTGTTGGGTGCCATCAATCCTCCAAGTATACCTCTTGACCAGAAGCTCTTACAGTCCAAAGCTGTTTTTCCTCCTTCCTCTCCTTTGATAAAGGTCTATATTAAGTCCAGAAAAAAACTTATAACATTGAACCACTCTTTCGTGGGGGTATGGTTTCTTTCCAAGCTCAATTCTCTTCTCATTTTGCTGTATGGTAATAGCTTTAGCCACTGTCTCTTACCCTTCAAATTCCTTGGTGTGAGTTAAGACACCAGTCCATCCTTTTATAAAAATTCCAAGAGACACATACAAAACTCTGTGAATGGTTCCCTTCCTCCCCTGCCTCCCAAATTTGATTTGAGGTGGAGATAAAGCACCATTCTTTCTTTATGGTTTGAAGGACTCACATCACATGGACAATATGTTCCAAAGATATTGTCTAACTTTTAACCTCTTGTCACCTTTTTTATTTTAACCCCTTCACGTCTTCAGATTGGTGAGGAGACAAGAGGCACAGAACTTGTTTATAGCCATTTCTACCACAAAGTTAACAAAAATGACCAAACAGCTTCCTCTAGTTTGTTAGGGTAAGTAATAATTATTTGGGGGAGGGGGTTCTCTGCTAAATGTGAAATAAAACCACAGTTTAATATCAAGTCACACATAAATACATGTAAAAGACCACTAGGATTCTTAAACTCTTTATCAAGGAGTGTTTTCTACTTTTCACTTAGCACTTCATGCTTCTGAGTAGTTTGCATAAACTTCAAATTAGGAGCAGGCCAATGTCCATATCATAGACCTTCACAAAAAAGTGTAGAATTGATTGTACCATTTGTTTTGTTTTATTTTGTTTTTTTTTTTTTTTTTTATCAAGAAACTTTCAAGGAGCCTGGGTAGCTCAGTCAGTTGGGCATCTGACTTCAGCTCAGGTCATGACCTCAGGGCTTGTGAGGTCAAGCCCCACGTAGAGCTCTGTGCTGACAACTCAGAGCCTGGAGCCTGCTTTGGATTCTGTGTCTCCTTCTCCCTCTGCCCCTCCCCCACTCACGCTGTCTCTCTCTCAAAAATCAATGACCTTTAAAAAAATTATAAAAACAAAAAAGAAACCACTCATGTCAAGGCTTCCCTTGGATGGATCTTGGCCACTCATAGTCACTCAGCTGGGCCTTCCTACTGCTCTGAGAGCTGAGCCACTCCTCCTTCCACTGCTGGAGGGTGAGAGCTTTCTCCTCAGCCCTGTCTGGCCACTGCTGCCCCCCACTAATGCACCTATTCAGCTTCGCAGCCTCTTATAAAAGTGTACCCTCCTTGAAGGCTCTGCCTTCAATACTCATTAAACAAGGTGCAGGTGTTTCACGTCTCTAGCAGCTCCTTATTTCCTCCTCTCCAATGAAGTATTTCTCCCAGACTTTATGGTAAAAAGTGATTTTAGGTTACACTTAAATGTGATTATCAACTAAAGGCTAATTTTAAAGATAAAATATACTTTTTATGTATAATCATATCATAGAGAGAGAAAATTTAACTTGAAGGGCAGTTCTTTCCATACATGGATCATATATTTCAATCCACATAATTAAATCAAACCTGGACAGATACTGCAGAATATATATGAGAAAGCAGAAAATGCCATGAGCAGAATCCAATGAGATCCAACCAGGGCTGGATTACATGATGGAGATCAGCCATAGGGTAAAAGGGTAGGACAGGGCTCTGTACTAGTCTTAGACTTTCGTTACCAGGTAAATGTTCTTTTTTTATATACACAAAATTTATTTCTTGGAAATATACATGGAAAGAAAGTAAGTTTTGATAATTCCTTTAGGGGGTCACTTTGTTAAACTGACAGTGTCAGAAATTTGGATGATGGGTTTTTTTTGGTTATTAGACATCAGCTTTCTAGCACAGATGAAATGATTGTTAATAACATATACAAATTTGAAATGAGGCCAGGTTTGTAGGGCACTTTTGCTTTGTTAATGAAATGAGTGGATTGGACAGAAAAGGTAATCGCCTATTGAGGACACATGAATGAAACACAGGCAACACTGTTTGGAAGATAACAAAGTGCTTAGTGTGTGTTGCCAAGTAAGATCTTTCATGGTTGGAGCATAAAAAAGAAATGAAATTTTAATTAATGATACAAATTGGTTTACTGGGACTTTTACATGGACTCTTCTTGGAAAGTGTTGAGGTTCTCCAAGAATGTGTACATTTCTGTAATTGGAAAAACATCCACCAGAATATACTAGTGAATGTAAACGCTTGCTTGATTTTCTATTCTGAGAATGAGGTATAACGTTCAAAATGAGCATTAATTAACCAGAGGGATTCACATGCCCCACCCCAGCATGTAGACCCATTCTCTTTGCAAGATAAATGTGAGAACCATTTCCAGCAGAGAGGTCTCTGACCTTGTGTCAGCCACCTAGAATCCTGTACTATTCACTATCAATTGTTCATGCATTTCATCTTTTCTGGTAACTGAGGAATTGAGTTGTCCTATATGTCTCCATTCAGTTCTTAAAATTTCAATTTACACCAAACTGTTATTAATTTCTACTCCACCCATTTATTGCCTTACACTTCTTGTTTCTATGATTACCACTCCCTACTGCCTGGTTACTAAAACCTTCTACAAATACTTTACTGTCCTATCATTCCATCCTACAACATACAGTTAGATGTTCTTTAAGCTCTCTGCTTCTATTCCCAGGCATAAATCTTGATTGTCAAATCCTACTGGTGACATGGCTAATTGCCTTTATGTACCATTTCATTTTGTGGGATCTCTTTGTCTTTTTTCATCTTTGCATTTTGTGAGGTTCCATTCATAGTGACTCAGCTGTATTTCCTCCTTACTGATTCCAGAAATAATCACTGCTGTACTACAATAATGAGAAAGATGAGTCAAAATTTATATTTTTCAAGAGTTGATAGTATATAATCTTGTAAATGAAGACAAAGATTATTTAATTAGCTTTCTCCAATAAATTTGTAAGTTTATTTTTTTCCCCACAGATAGCATAGCATAGTACAAAGAGGTACTTTTTAATTAAAGGGCAGATTTACTATTAAAATAATTGATGTTTGTAATCACATGTATTTATATAAAGTAACTTTGTAAAAATTTTCAAATAGTTTTAAAATTATATTTAGCCCTATATTTCTTCTAATTGAATTAAGTTAAAAACTTGTTCTTCTATGTAATTTTGGAGCTAGGTATCATACCAAAGTGAAATGTATAACTATTAAAGGTTAAATATTTGACAGAAAAATAAATAAATTTGAATAGACTAAACATCTATTAAGCGATTATAATTTTCTATTTCACTAATTATATATGTGAATATTTTTCTCAGTGTTCTGCCATAGTAGAATACATCTAGGGCTATACTTGGGTAGAGGAAAGGGTTTAGGATTCGGGAAATCTGATATTCTAGGTCTGATTCAACTCCTGGTTAAGTATGCAACTTTAAGATAACCCATGATTTATATATCTGTTACACAGTTCTGTTTGTAAATAGAAGTAATTTAACACTGTGATTTTTTAATAAACTTTAAAAATATTTTAAGTGTTTTTGATCTCCAATATTTGATTTAATGTTTAGAGGTTCATTTAACAGCATGGAGATTATAAATTCAAAATGTGTGATGCAATTATTATAAATTAATTACAGCTTAGGTGACTTTTAAAAGCTGGAATTTAATGCACATATATAAAAGGGGAAACCTAGTTAATATACGATAAAATTATATGAGAATTACTTAAACTTAGGCTATAAATGTAAATTACATTCTTATTAGCATATAAAACTTTCAGTATTACTGTTCTCAAGATATTTAGGCATAGCAATAAAGCATAGTTGCAGCTAGAGTTAATTTAAAAAAAAAATAGAAACAGGATTCTCTTTATTATGTTTTCTGGTGGTACTAAAAAATGTATTTAATTAACTTCTTAAAAAATTATATGAAGTGGAAATTAAGAAATGGACATTATCAGCACTGCCTAAAGATCTTATCACACACAAACGTATGCCAATATATGTCTGAACATAAATACAGATATACATATATGTCACTCATATAACATCTACACATAAAAATTGATTAATATATTAATATAAATGCACTTAACAATTATGTAAATTAGTACCTACTTCCAAAAGAAATACCCACGTGGCTAAAACAGGACATTTGAGATCATAAGGTTCTAATGGTACTGAAATTTAACAGCAAAATCCCATAAATAGATATTTAGCAATAATTGAGGAATTGAACATGAGAAACTTACTTAAAATAGGCATTTTATATGAAATATATAATCATTAACACACTTAAAGCATTTATATTTGTTTTTATAAATCAATCTATATATAGATAGGTATTTTCTTACTCCTATCAAAACTGAGACTGTATTTTGCCAATTAATTAAAGAGTAGAAAAATTATTCTAAATATGTATACAATTTGAAGAAGAAATATTGCATTTATCCTTATTACAGAATATATAGTCAAAATGTATTATTCTAATTACTAATTTATATTTCAATTTTGCTTTTAAGTTTTATCTTCATAGCTATAACTAACTCAACTGAAAGCAGTGGAAAATAATGTATCAGTAGGCTCTTGAGCTATAGATTCTGTAGACCTTTCAGGAAAATAAAATGTAACAAATCTATTAGAGTAGAGAAAAACTGTGCAAATATAATTCAAGGTAGAGATGTCTTACCCTTATTTGTAATGTGCAAGGCAAAATTTGCAAAGCTCAGATATTTAAGATACCTTTGCTTTTGTGAATAAAACTTTCCTCATTTCTGCCTTTCTTACCTAATCAGTGTTCCCTTTTCTATTTTTCTCATCCTTCTACCTCTTTGATGTCAATATATTCCAGGTTTGAGTTCCATATTCCCCTCTCTCTATAGCTCTTTCTTTGTCATCATATCCACTCTAAAAATTACATCATTAATGTTGTGAAGAGGTTTTGCTTAACTAGTCAGGATTAAACTGAAGCTGACTCTGTAAACAGTTATGCACAGAACCTGCAGAATTTCTGGAGAACCAACCCTTTGCAAGAGAGGACAAATAAAAAGAAAAATCTTGACACAGCATTTACTTGAGATGTCACTACGCACCCTGCCACAGCTGCGCACTGGTGAACAATGCAATCACTATGAATAATATTTTAAGCCTTCTGCCTTTGTAGCATTCTCTCAAGATTTAAATTCTTGTGCAGGAGAACTCTGTAGGTCATTCTTGGGTCCGTGGCCATTCTTCAACTGTCTAGGATTGATACAAGAAAAGTCTTTGTTCTCTCAGAAAAGGGGGTTCCATGTAGTCTCCTAATTTTCAAAATGCCTATTTGTTTCCTCCTGGACCTCCTAACTAGCATTGAAATTTTTCATCTTATACAGATGAGATATCCCCTATGGCTTTTTTCTTTTGAAATCTTCATTTTTCACTCACACTCGAGTTCACATATTCAAATAACATTTACATGAGGTAGGTATGGGGGACGTAATCATAAATAAGGAACTGTCCTGGCCAGAGAGGAGATTACAATCAACAAGAGGTCTCAAACAATGAACTGTGCTCTTATGTGATAAACACTATTCTAATCATAGAAATAGTTCTATGCAAATTCATGAGAAAATGATCCAATGAAAGAGATTTTAAAAGGCATCATAATTCTTTCCACTCTGTTACCTCCCTCCATGATCTCATCGCTTCCAGTCCAGTCATCTGACACTTGCTTCTAAGAATGTTCTTTCTAAAGCACAGCAACAATCACACTATTTTCTGTATTAAGAACTTAATTGTTTCTCTTTTACAATTATAGACTAAAATCTATAGTCTTTCTCATTGGAAGTAAAGGCCCATAGCATGTAAATCTCACTGACCATTATAATTTTACTTGGTGCTAATCAAAATTCTTAATCTTCAGGCATACCAAAAACTTATATTGATTATAATATTCACTGAATCAATACCTTTCCTCACAATCTGCCATCGACCTATAACACATTTTTCAATTATTTGTAAAATTCCTATAATATTGATACTTCAAATATCCATGAAGATTTCAAGCTTTCCTTGCTTGCCTTGGCCTGAGGAATTCTCTTTAGTAGTATTCATGAATGATCAATTTGTTATCCGTTATCCATTATATGCTTAACATCTATCCATTTATTATATAACATATTTTCTTCTTATTTTCTGCTCAGTGTCTCATACACAGAGTAAATGCTACAAGTTTATGTGTCTCAAAATTCAAAACTAAACTAATACTTTTCTCCCTGTATAACATACTAGTTTATCATTTTAGTTATTTTCATAGAATAATATAAATTTAAAATATAAAAGTAAGTTATTTAATGAAGAGCAATAGAATATTTTGATAAAGAAAATAACAGTACGTTAATGACAGTTTTATCAATTTGTACATTTTTGTGGGTAGAGAACAGAACATCTCATACATAGATAATCTATTTTTAATTTAGTTATGTACTCGTTCATGAATTTTATATTACCTATCATAAAAGCGTCTACCTGGCTATTTTATAATTAAAATTAAATTGAATTTTCTAGTAGGTTTTAGACTAATAAGCACCTTATTGTAAAACTATATCAAAGTATTTCTGTAAAAGTATAAGTAAAAAAATATATAGTATGTAGGGATATCTGGATCATTCCTACTTAGATTTCCATTTTTTTCCCTTTAAGTAGAATCAGAGTAACACAGTACTAAGAGTTATATTTCTATTGCACGTTAAAGCTTTATTTCTTTATTTTTTAAAAAAAACTACAAAAAGTTAACAAATGATACGTAAGTATACCATTTAAGAATGCGTGAAAAAGAGTGTGTTATTATTTTTCTTAGAATTATTCACACATCATTTTGGATAACTTTGGACACTAAAAACCTTTGTGTTCTAATAATTTACACACCTGTAAATCTAGGCTGTTTGCACTTTCTCACTTCTGTGTTTATTCTTTTCCTAGGCAAATCTCTACACCTGTTCTTGTTCACTGCTCTTTTAATCTTTTTACACTCTTTTAACCTCTTCTATGTACTTGCTGTGTATTTTATGAGCTATCATATCTTCAAATCCTTCCTTTGCCTTTTTTTCTTTTCATTTACTAGAAATATATCAGATCGATTACATGCTAATCTTCAGCCCTGCCTCTTCCCCAAGCTGCTGATTTTCTCATTTCCTTTCCTTAACTTTCTCTTCCTCCTTTCGTACCTCAGTACAGGGCAGTCTAGGTGACCACCTCTCCACAAAGCATCAACTTACACAGTTTTCTCTGACAAGGATCATTATCTTCATTCTTGATATCAGTGGTCTTTCCTCATCCACTTTCAAACAACCTCACCACAGTTACCAATTGCCCTTATACTCAACTGTTTTTTAAACCTGTTGCCTACTTTGGCTGGGACTATCCTTTCCAAATCCTCCGCCTATCTTTTTGAACATGATTTGTTGGTGATGTTTTGCATTGACTCCACTCCTACAGAGTAAAATATATTCTAACTCATTAGAATTTCATTATAAATACAAGTCGTGGTTATAACCAGTAGAACTCAACTCCAGGTAATTTAGAAAATGCATGCATATATTTCATGTGTACACATATACACATATGCACATATATGTGTGCACACATAAGTAAATAACCACACACATATACACAGAAGGAAAGGGGGCTTTTATAAGAAAAATATTGAGGGAAAAAACTGAAGAGGTTTCAGAAGGGACAAGTTTCAGAAAAGTTGGGAAAAATCAACATGAACTAACAAAGATCTCTTTAGGTACTGCCATGGCTGTGAGCGTGTCCCAAACATTTCTTGGTTTATATGTCCTTTAGCTAAAGATGCAAATGGAGGAAGCTACCATCTGATCTGCATAGTTGGGGTCAGAAGAGGTGATATACCTGAACACCCTCCAAAACTTAGTATCTGACTGCTCAGTTATAAAAAAAAATCAAGATAGTATCATGAGAATAAAGAACAATTAATGCTAGGCAGACAGAAACAGCAGTCATCCACTGTGTGTGCCTTTCTTGTCCTCTCAGAAAACTGCTTTGCTCTGATGGAATGTGTAGGAGAGAAGTCAGAGAAACTGAATGATACAGTGGTTATGTCCTACCATGTCTACAATCCAGAATCATGTATCCTTCCATCGCTAATCAGAAGCACAGCATAAACGTGGCTAAAAAAGCATAAACTACACAGTATTAGTCTCATATTGGATACCTAGTTATATACCACACTAAATGTACTGAGGTAGTATATTCTCCAGGCTCTTTTAGATGTGCACTACTCTTATTCTTAAATCATCCTGAGATTTACTCATGAGACACATAGCCACAGACCAGTAAGAAGGAAGCAAACAATACTTTTTGTAAATATTGTTTGTATTATGAAGGACCCCTCCATTTGGAGCATATGCTCAGCCTTTTTATACATATACAAATACATATACATGTATATAAATATACATGTATACGTGTATATATATGTATGTATGTGTGTGTGTGTGTGTGTGTGTATATATATATATATATATATATATATATATATACACAGTTGCCATTATAGAACAGAATAGCCACCTTTTATTATTATTTTGTATGATAGAGCATTGCTCCTGAGAAAGACTGAGACCATTTTGATTTATACAATTGCAAAATATTCTTTCACAACAGGAAAATTATATCACATCATATTATAGTCATTATTATGCACCCTGTAGAACTGAAATTGATTATTATTTTAATGTAGCCATGATGGTAGTTTTTATATTTTCCTAATCACATCAAATCCTTTAGACACAATTGAAAAATTTTTCCCGTAACGAACATGAGCAGAAGGAAAAACAACAGTACAGGTGTATGCCACCTTCTAAGGAACATGGAATTTGAAAGAGAGGGTAGTAGTAAGAGAATTCTAGAATAGAGAATTCTGATTTAGTAATCTCAGAGAGAGGTCTATGAATCTGCAACCACGGAGTCCACATTAGGAAACAATCTACTACATTGTCAGGCAGGCAGGTCATAAAGAATCAATTACTTCCAGAATAAAATTTTAATGTTTCAGGAAATACAGTGCCTTCACCCTTCATACCAGTTTAGAAAACATTTTAAAATCTAAAATTTGAGGATGAAAGAATACTGTCACTTTTAAAAGGGTCTTGCCACAGCTCTCTAACTGTAAAATGGTAAATGTTGTACATTAAAATTTCTGCAATTCAAAAACAAAACTGATTTAAAACCAACATTTTTTTTCTTTTCAAGTTTCCTGAACAAAAGATTTCCAGCCTCTTCTAGCAGGAGAGGGTAGATAAGGGTTATGTAGGAGAGTCAGGGGAAATGGTATTTTATTGATCTGTTTTGAGAAGGTTGCAAAGATCTGCCTGGAGAATAACCCAGGAAAAGGTTCTAAGCTCTGGATAAAAGCATGAGAATAGCTATTGAGGTCACAGTGTTTAATCTGAAGGATTAAAGATAAGGAAATGAAGCCAAATCTGAAGATCAAGCTCAATCTTACTGAAACTGATGAGACCTGAGACTTGGAGGAGAGCCAAGGTAGCAATCGGAGAGTGATACATTACTGATCACTTAAACTTTAATGCAGTGTAATGGAATCCACATAAACAAAAGCTCTTTGGGGTCTTCAATAATTTTTAAGAGCATAAGAGAATCCTGAAACCAACAAGATTGAAAACCACAGGTCTAAAATCTTAAATTTTATGAAACTGCCACAACCACTTAAGCCCAAGCCTAAAGAAAAAGCATACATGGAGAAACAGGTCACGCCAGTCAGGTGGTCACCATTCTTTCCAGTCATATCATCTTAGGGCTTGAATAATATTTAGAACTCATTCTTCTATAAACAACTTATTTTAAGGATAGGAAATTGAGACTCAGAATACAAACAACTACCTAGAATTTAACAATGAAAAAAGAACCCCAAGTTTTTGACCCTAGGGAATACTCTTTGTTATTCTACATTGCTTTATGAGAAATTTAGCAAAATATTTTATGAAGATTATTTTGAAGTGTTAGAATCTTATTTGTCACACCATAGAGCTATGAAGACTTCAACTTCTTCTCTCGATATTTTTTAATCAAACATTCCCTTTAAACAACATAGTCTTATATTATTCCTATCATAAAAAATATGACTTATTTTCAAGCATTTTTGTAAGAAGATAAATGATCACTTTGGTTAACAGTACCATTTGATTCTTTCTTTAAAAGTTTAATTTAATTGAAATTTTTGGAATACTGTTTGCAATACAGGATTTTTACAAAATTCTAAAGATCTTTCATATTCAGGTGAAAGAAGTTAGTCTTAATGGGACTTACTTTATAACTGATGGACTAGCTATGCATTCAGCCTTGAACTTGCTATGTAAAGTGAGGTAGGGGTCATAGGAAAAGAGGAAAGTGCTTTTGTTGAAGCTGAATATAATTTCCATGCTATGTCCAGGTTTCATCAGTTTATAGGAAAGAAGATATTTTAAAAATACACAAGAAGGGTGCCTGGGTGGCTCAGCCAGGTAAGCGCATCCAATGTCGGCTCAGGTCATGATCTCGTGGTTTTGTGGGTTCGCACCCTGCATCAGGCTCTGTGCTGACAGCTTGGAGCCTGGAGCCTGCTTCATATTCTGTGTCTCCCTCTCTCTCTGCCCCTCCCCTGATTGCGCTCTCTCTCTCTTTCTCTCTCTCTCTCAA
The DNA here is from genome assembly GCF_023721935.1 of Panthera uncia. NCBI lineage: Eukaryota > Metazoa > Chordata > Mammalia > Carnivora > Felidae > Panthera > Panthera uncia. Next base: position 28,326,654 of record NW_026057580.1, on the reverse strand, counting down.
AAAGAAATAAACATTAAAAAAATATGAGAATAAAATTATAAGTGAGGTAGAACCTGTGGAATAAACAACAAATTTAAATACTGTGCTCCTAACTCTATTTGCAGAAATTAAGGTAATAGTGTCTCATTCTGTATGTCCAAATATTCTTGTATTATTAGCATGCTCACTGCAGTAGAGACAGGAAGCAAACAGGAGTAGGAGAAGAATTTTGCTTCTAACTCCTACTCCAATTTCAGCCCATTGGTCCAGGATATTTCTCCTCTCCTTATTAGTTAGTGGGGAGAATAAGGAATACTATTTCCACAACCCCCACTCCAACCCCCACTATTATTTTTCTCTCCACATGGATAGGTAAAATCGATAAGAATCTAGCATCCATTGGTCTACGTTCCTCTATAATACAGGTTATTACTTATATAAACCATGCACTTGGACTCTACAGTCCTTAAATATAATAGCCCTTGTGCTCTCAGTCTCCAGGCCAAAAGACTTTCTGAGCATGCCATCTTCTCAGGCAGGCTATACAGTAGGAATTAGATGGATGATGGGGTCAGGCACCATTTTTCTAGCTTCTTTACCTTCAACTTGAAGGCAAATAGAATTCAGTGAACCTGGTTATCGTGAATTAAAGTGGGAAGTCAGAGATGTGACTGTGACCTCCAATAATGCTACCTGGACTTAGGAGGAAATCTAGTACTGTAACAGAGACAATTCTTAGATGTCTTTTTATCTTTTGAGTTTCTACTAAAAAAGACAGAGGGTAAAAGGAATATGTGATTGGACCCCTAATATCTGGCAGCAAGTAGATAATCAAATTAGAGAGGAGAACAAAACCAAGTGGTGTTTTTAAAGTTTATTTATAATATTATTTGAAAATAAGTTAAAATTTCAATTCAAATGAAGTAATATAGAAGTCTAATTTGTTCCTGGGTGCCTGGGTGGCTCAGTCAGTTGGCATCTGACTTTGACTCAGATCATGATCTCATGGTATGTGAATTTGAGCCCCTCATCAGACTCTGTGCTGACAGCTCAGAGCTTAGAGCCTGCTTTGGATTCTGTGTCTCCTTCTCTCATTGCCCCTCCCCTGGTTACACTATGTATCTCCCCCCCCCCGCCTCTCTCTCTCTCTCTCTCTCTCTCTCTCTCTGTCTCTCAATAATAAACATTTAAAAAGTTTTTTGAAAGAAGTCTAAATTGTTCCAATTAACATTTGACCATTATATTATAAAACATGTCATAGTTAAGAGTTAATACTTTTTTATCCTTGCCTATAATAATGTGAAAATAAGAAACAGAACAAATATTTCCAATTCACATCAAGATTTTTTTCTAGTGAACATTATGGTGTATAAAATAACTTTGTACATGCATTGATTCTTAGGCTATCTTGACATTTATAGAAAGAAAATCGGAATTTCTCTTCCCAATATGCAGTTGTTACTAAGGCTTTCTCAGTTAACTTATCTAATGTGGTAGAAAGCCCAATTATTGTGAGATTTGACAGAAAACAGTCAATATGCTGTTCTCCTATGTGGTTTAGAGCAGCATTAAATAGGTTTCTAGTAAATTATTATTCATCAAACACTGACATGGTAGGTTTAGTGTTTCAGAGCTCCCACATCACCAATCTGGAAAATCAACACGAACTTCTTCATACAATGCTAGAGAGATAAACAGGGAAGAGCAGGGACAAATGATTTCAAAAAGCAGGGGCCCAATCTTTCCAAGGGTACCCATTCAAAATAATTGTGAGGTGATATACAGGTGTATTCAAGGCTATATTGCTAAATCATGTGGCTTTAGGCACAAATGTGTGGTCATGTGAGTTTAAATATGTTCAAGATTCTGTCATCAAAAACATATTTTTACCTGTTAGGTTTTAACTTCATAAATACTTTGGGACTGAGGAGAAATACCACATAAATAATTTAGGAATGAGCATCATAAATACTTTGAGAATGAGGGCAAATCCCCATGTAAATTGTCCTCAATGGGGCCAATTCAATAATGTAATAAAATTACTAAAATAATCATGAAATGTCCACTTTATTTTGAAACATCTTAAAAAGTTACATTAAGAAAATAGAATTATTTGGAAATTTAACACCAGAAATTATGATTACCCCTGACAATTATAACCTATAAATTATATAACTTATTCCTTTTTACACTCAATAAAACTAGAGAAATTCTCCAGTATTTATTAGGTAAAGCAGCTTTAAATCAGGAAAACTAAGGAAACTAACTCACTTTGAACTGATGCTTTGACAAGACATTAACTCTTCAGCAGACTGCTCTGAAGTGTTTATAAATTATTAAATTTTATCGTGCTAATGATGACAAGAGTTTTCAAATGTGAATAACAAAATCTGTCCCATCAAAAGCATAGTCATGCATGCTTCTCACTTTGACATAAGATCAGTAATAGCTCAGTTTTATCATTAAACTATCACATTTAGGAAATAGTTGATTTTCAAACCCAGTATCAAATGAGAAATATTTTTAACTTCTGTCAGCCTGAGTTCAATTCAGGAGAGATGGATAATGGGCATACAGTGGTAAAATGTATTGTTTCTCATAATGAAAATAAATATTAATTTTACAATAAAGTTACTGGCAGTGTGTTAAATGCAATGTCCCATAACTACAATTTCTGTATTTTACTTATGTAAATGTTAATACATGATTCAATTGAGTATTCTTTATTGAGTTACTTTATGTATTGTTTCAATTTTCATAATAATTCTGTGAGGTCATTATTTCTATCTTAAATATGAGGCAGTAGGGTGTGAGGGAATTGTGTGGCTTTGCCCAGTGAGTGAGTTGCTATGGTGATGTTGGAAGGGCCACATTTCCTGCTTTGAAACCTAGTGCTTATTTCATAGTCCTCCTGCATAGTGATGACTCTAAGGCAAACTTGAATACTGAGGTGTCTTCTACAAAGCCAAATAATGGCTTAGGTTACTTTTTATGAGTTGTTTTATTGTATTAACAAGAAAGTTCAAGTAGCAAGTGCTGATAATTAAAGTTTTATGTGGTTATAGTTCAAGGAATAGTTCATGGAAATCCAATATTCATAGATTGCCTTTAAAACTTCCTAAATTATTAAAACAAAGTTAGCAGGGAATCCCAGAAGGCCAAAGAGTTTAAATGATACATACATCCTTTTTTTCTGAACTAGGTTTAGAAATTATACTCACGCAAGAAAACTTAATGCTTATGTATTTATGAAAACATGAGAATTAAAAAAAGACACCATAAGGAAGATGTAGATAATTGTAGTCTTCCTGAAGTAAGAATGACATGGAGACTTGTTGGAACTAGCTGCAGTTCTCCAGAGGGTGCATCAAAGGAGCATGGGCCTATGGCTGTGTGGCTATGAGGATCCTTCCCTGTCATCTGGGGGTAAATAGTCCTGAAATACATGAGCAGTGTTTACCTAGTAAATTTTTTAATAAATTTGGATTAATGTACACCCAACATATTCTCAAAACCTATTTTGAGGTGGCTTATAAATCATGAAAGAGTTAAGGAAATTGAAACAGAAAGTAAAATCCTAAAAAGGAAGGAGCATACATGTCAGCTCTGAGGACCACATGTAATTATCATATAGCCTTCAATTTCCTAGCTTTCAGATAAGGAGGAAAATGTATGGGAATGTCAATAACCAGAAGAGGACTCAATAGTAAAATATACCCCAAATCCAACATTGCTCTTCATCTTTACCTTACCTTCATCTGGCAGCAGCCTCATAACTGAGCATTCAACTCAGCAGATCATAATTAAAAACATGCTATTTGTCTCATCACTTGTGCTAAGTGCTGGAAATACAGGAATCTTCAAAGCACCAAAATAGCCTACTCTATCAAGAAATTCATGAACAGGCTATCTCATAAATTTGATCATGTCCTTCCCCTGCTTAAAGTCCATTATGAAGTGTCCAAGAGTGAAATTAAACTCCTTAGCTTAGCATCCACGTCCTTTATGACCTACCCTGAGAGTGCCTGTTCAGTCTCAAGTCCTGCTAGCCTTTCATCCTAGATGCATAGAATTTCTCCCTGTATCTACATATACTTACTCTGTTTACCTCTCACACCTGTACCTTTGCAAAAGTTATAATCTCTGCTCCTAAAACCTTCTCCTGTTCTACCTACAGATTTTATTTATAGTTAAGCACCATGTCAAATGTCACTTCTTCCTATGTAGACCTCTTCTTGAGTCTCCCAAGAAATAGATCTATGTTCCTCCTCCAGTGTTTCTCACAGCTGTTCACAGCATCGCTTTCTAGTCAGGCTTCCTGGCTTGACAGTAAGCTTGCTTGCTTGCTTGCTTGCTTTCTTTTAAATTTTACTTATTTATTTTAAAAGAGAGCACAAGCAAGGGAGAAGGAGAGAGAGAGAGAAAGAGTGAGAGAGAGAGAGAGAGAGAGTGAGAGAGAATCCCAAGCAGGCTCTGCACTGTCAGCACAGAGCCCGAGGCAGGGATCATACTCACAAGCCGTGAGATCATGACTTGAACCAAAACCAAGAGCCTGATGCTCAACCAACTGAGCCACCCAGGCACCCCTGACAGTAAGCCTTCTGAGAATCTTACTTAATATCTAGCATTCAGCACAGACTCTGACCTCTAATATAGTCAGTCAATATTTCTTTAATAAATAAATGAACACCAAATGTACAGCAATTTTTGAAAAAAAATCTGTTTTCTTCATGCTAAGTTCTGCAAAAAAATGTCATCTGGGACCTTACATTGGGGCCATTCAGCATAATAAAGTATCAATATGAGTTTTCCTGAAATGTAAGAGTAATTTCCAAATATCTTAATTTTAGAAAAGTCTTCTAAAATTTGAGAGAATAATTATAAAATCAAGAATGATAATCATGCTGAGGACTGAGATAATTAATTTCAAGTGTGTAGCTTTTCAGAGATATAAGCATATAAGGACAGAATTTAGCATATGTGCAGGAGGAGATAGATATAAAGGACCTTGACTTTTTCTCTTAAATATGACTGGAGTTTTGATGATTCAGAGCCAAAGTCATTCTCGAGGTTGAAGGACAATACATTTTTAGTGCCCCTTGTTGCTGTTTCAGGATGAATGGTGGCCAAACAGTTTGGACACTGCATTTTAAGAATTAGAAAGCCTGGGAGTGCCTGGGTGACTCATTCAGTTAAGCATCCGACTTCAGCTCAGGTTGTGATCCCGCCATGGGCTTGAGCCCCGCCTCAGGCTCAGTGCTGACAGCTCGGAGCCTGCTTCTGATTTTATGTCTCCCTCTCTCTCTGCCCCTGCCCTGCTTGCGCTCTTTCTCTCAAAACTAAATAAACATTATTTTTTTTTAAGATTTAGAAAAACTGATCTGTGTCCTTGAACCCAAATACTTGGCTTTTGGAGTTACCTGTAAATCCATTGAACCCTTTCTGAAATTTTTGTATTAACATTAACTGGAACATTTTTGGTCACTGGGGTGGCTCAGTCAAGTTAAGGCTCTGACTTGATTTTGGCTCCAGTCATGATTTCCTCGTTCGTGAGTTTGAGCTCCACATGCAAGCATTCTCTCTCTCTCTCTCTCTCTCTCTCTCAAAATAAATAAATAAAAATTTTAAAATAAATAAACATTTTTTTTAAATTTTTTTTCAACGTTTTTATTTATTTTTGGGACAGAGAGAGACAGAGCATGAACGGGGGAGGGGCAGAGAGAGAGAAGGAGACACAGAATCGGAAACAGGCTCCAGGCTCCGAGCCATCAGCCCAGAGCCTGACGCGGGGCTCGAACTCACGGACCGCGAGATCGTGACCTGGCTGAAGTCGGACGCTTAACCGACTGTGCCACCCAGGCGCCCCGATAAATAAACATTTTTAATTAAAAAAACCAGTAACTGGAACATTTAGATTCCTCAGAAACAATTTTATGAACACTTAAAACCAAGATTTTTCTTAGGAAGCATTATCAGATTCACCCAAGAATGAATAATCCTTGATTCAGACCCCCTAGAGTTTTATAGCATAAAACTTTTAAAGGATGATTTGACCTGGAGGTTTTTTTCTTCAAATCAAACCAGTTTTCTCAGCCTTAGAAAACACATTCCAAGGACTGTCTGTCTTTGAACTACCTAGTGTGCATGCCAAGAGAATTTAACTGCCAAATGTTTCCACAGGTACCTGAAGAAATTGGCTCACTTTATAAAATTATTTCATACTGACTAATGAATTAAGTCAAATATCTAACAAAGGAAAAATACAAGTTTTGACAGAATGTATGTGTTTTATCTTGACAGACTGAAATATCTAAATTTTAAGCTTATGATAATAAAATATCAGCCATCTAAAGCAGATATTTATGTTCTGACCTATTATGGCAAGAAATAAGTTCATCTAAAAAACAGTGGATCATTAAGACTTACATTGCAGATAAGGGGCTAAAACAGCTCAGATTTATGCCATAGGAAATTATGCTTTAGTCTGCTCTAAGAATATTCTTCCCTATGTTTGTTCTTGCAATAATTTTCATTCCTGTGATATAGAAATACCATCTATTTAAAGCTTATTTAAGCTTTAGATCTATTTAAAGCTTATTTAGTTTTAATTGTACATTTTTTTGTTGTTTCAAAGACTGTTGATAGATCAATTAATGTTGGTTTTCCTCCTAGAGTTCTGCACAGGATGAAAGAAAACTGCCAATAGGGAAAATTTTGCCTGAAATTGATTTACTCCTAACGTATGACTTAAACCTGCATTTTCTTCTTAGAAAAGGAGATATATAAATAGAAAAGGAGTAATTTGAAAATTAATGAATTGTTAACATGGAAGGAATTAAAGGTCAATCTTTTAAGAAGACCAGGCTATGCCTGGTTCTGTCACTTTTAAACTTCTGGTCCTACCACTCATATACCCACCTCTGCTGCACAGGGCCATTAACACAAATAGAAAATAATCATAGATGTAGGAAGTTTCACAAGTGCTTACATAGTACTGTTGTATACCCTTAACACATATGAACTCATCTGATACTTGTGACAACCCTATAAGGTTGGTGCTGTATTATCACCTCTTTGCAGATGAGGAAACTGAGGCACAAAGGGTACATAATTTGCCCAAGTCCCAGAGCTAGTGTGTGCAAAAGTCACTTTGGCATTCTGATTTTCTGACATCAGGGTCTTCAGGGTCACATGAACAAGGCAGGTGAGGGTCAAGTTGAAGTTTTGCCTTCTTATCCTTTTATGCCAGGGATGCTCACCAGCCAAGTGATGATAATGTTAAGTCACTCCACACACATACTCTGGAAACCTGGGTCTCTACATATACCCTCAGAATCTTCTTAACAGTGACCAATGATGTTTATTTAGATTTCACTCATTAAAACTTGTCAAAACTTCTTTCTTTCCAAAGGTTGGATATCTAAGAGTAATACCCAGAAATCAGGGCAGGGACCAAGACCTACTCCCTCTTTCCCAGATGGCATATTCAGTTAACAGGAATCTACCTTTCTCTGGTCATTATTCTCATCTTTTTCTAATGAGGAAGTTCTTGGAAGCTTTTTCCCTCCACTAAATCATAATCACACATCACATAGAATATGGGACTGAGACTGCATTGCAGAAAGAAACCATGGACTTGGTTTTTAGGTATGATCCACCTGAATAATTCATTGCTGTTTTTTTTAATATTTTCAATTGTCATAACTTATTTCAGTATTTAACAGCCCAAGATACTACAAGGTAAATGGGATAGACATTTTTCCCCCTGGTTCATTAATGTTGAGCATTGTTTAGAAACAAACAGAGTGGCTCAGTTAGTTGAGTGTCTGCCTCTTGATTTTGGCTCAGGTCATGATCCTAGGGTCATGGGATCAAGCCCTATGTTGGGCCCCACTCTGAGCATGGAACCTGCTTGAGATCCTGTCTCTCCCTCTGCCCACTCTCCCCAGCTTGCACGCTCTCTCTCTCTCGTTCTCTAAAAACAAACATGCCACTATGCTACTCATTATTTTCTTAGAATAGGATATTCTATCATCATTTAGCCCCTTATCTTAATATAAGTTCTTAATGATCCACTACTGTTTTTAGAATAGATAGATATTCGGGACACCTGGGTGGCTCAGTAGGTTAAGCGTCTGATGTCAACTCAGGTCATGATTTCACAGTCCCTGAATTGAGCCCCGTATTGGGCTTTGTGCTGACATCTCAGAGCCTGAGCCTGCTTTGGATTCTGTGTGTGTGTCTCTCTCTCTGCCCCTACCCTGCTCACACTTTGTCTCTCTCTTTCAAAAATAAATAAACGTTAAAAAAAGAATATATAGATATTCTATCAGTGTTGGAATATTAATGACTGGGTTTTTCTAAATTTCCAAGCAATTAAATGAAGAAATAAAAAGTTAAAACTAGAGTTTAAGGTTGGCGGTGGGGGGGAGGAATTACATTTTGTTTTCAAGATTGTCCCCAAATAATGAGAAATAAGTTCTTCTTGAGCAACTCAAATTTAAAAAAATTCTGCCAATGTCAATCTGTTATTTTAGCAAACTTAATAAGCAAATTGGAGCTCTGCACAGTTAACGTAATCAATGTTATGCAATCAATAATGAAAGCAGCCAAAAACACTGACAAAACCTTGCCATGGCCAATTTAGTCCCATCAGCTTGACACAATCACATTGGTTTTCTAAAACAGTTTTCTTTCTGATGGATGCTCTGAGAATGTAAAATAATCCATTTAAGGCTCTGCAATAACAATTCACCTCACTTTGCCTTTGACTTAAAAATATTTATGCATCATTCACTAGCTCATTCCTAGGGAAAAACGTACTACTTGAAACATAACAAACTGGGGCTAATCGATATAATAAACTTAACATCACAGGCCCTTTTTATATGCATGGTGAAGATATTTTAACAACCATTGGTATTTAACTGACACAGTTCAATTTTGCCATATTTATACAATACCTTCTCTGAGAAATGCACATGATTTGAATGTGCGATTAAGCTTTTTAAAATCAGGATATTGGGGCACTGGGTGGCTCAGGAGGTTAAGCATCTGACTTCAGCTCAGGTCATGACCTCATGGTTGTGAGTTCAAGCCCCGTTGTGCTGACAGCAGAGAGCCCACTTTGAATCCTCTGTCCCCTTCTCTCTATGCCCACCACCCCACTTGTGCTCTCTCTGTCTCTCACAAAATCAATAAACTTAAAAAAAAATAAAATTGAGACATTGATTAGCAAGGAAAGATAAAATCATTTCCATACAAATTCTAAGCTTGTCTTTAAATTTAACAAGTGCATGAATGCTAGCTTAAATGCAGTTTCATATTTATATTATGGATATTTTCTTGAATTTAGGGTTAATGTAAATTTGTTGTTGCTAGGGACTTATCAAAGAGTAAATAGGTAAGTATTATGAAGCAGGAAAACTGTGGTGTCTCAAAATTAATAACATTTTGCAAATGTCCTATTAAACAGAAGAGACCTAGAGTATTTATTTTAATTATTTTACATGGGGTACCTGGGTGGCTCAGTCAGTTAAGCATTCAACTTTGGCTTGGATCATGATCTTGTCGCTTGTGGGTTGGGGCCCTCTGTTGGGCTCTGGGTTAACAGCTCAGAGCCTGGAGCCTGCTTCGGATTCTGTGTCTCCCTCTTTCTCTGCCCCTTCCCTGCTCACACTCTTGTCTCTCTCTCAAAAAAAAAAAAAAATTATTATTTTACATGAATATAAGCCATTTGGGATATTTAATTCAAAATTATTAAACTACTAGAACTATATAATATGGGTAACAAGTATACTACTTAAAATTACAAATAGAGTGAACATTGAAATATATGTAGGGACGCCTGGGTGGCTCAGTCAGCTGATCATCCAACTCTTGATTTTGGCTCAGGTCATGATCTCACCATCGTGAGATAGAGGCCCAGGTCAGGCTCCACGCTGAGTGTGGAACCTGCTTAAGACACTCCCTCTCTCTCCACCCCACCCCCCACCCCATTCTCCGCCCTCAAAAAAAAAAGAGGAATGTATGTACCTTTTGGATTGATTTTTATTACTTGAAGTTTTAATAATTGCCTTTCATAATTTTGAAACAATCGGTATAGTGGTTATTGTATGCTTCCCAGATTCCTCTTCAGGAATGCAAATCAGACTCCTGCATTTGCTGTGGGCATGGGGCAAAAAGCTCTCAGCTCTCAGCTCCTTCTAGAGATCACAGGGCTGCTTCAGCTAAGGTCAAGCTTCAGTCCTGAGGCAACCCTCATTCACTGAAGGGTTAATGCTTCTTTTCCAAGGTGTATGCACCTTGCCCAACTGGGTGCAAATCTAAAGAGTGATTCCGACTTCAAAACTCTTCATATTTTTTGTGGGGGGTTCTACTGAGAACACATAACAGCCCCCATTTTTTTCCTTTGTTTAGTCCTGCTTCCCTTTCACAGATGTTGACACCACTATCACTCCCCAATAAACCTCCTGCATAGTCATCTCCATCTTAGAATCCATTTCCCAGGCAATCCAACCTGTGAGAGGTAGATATTAAGGTCATCACAAAATCATAAAGTACTTTTCCAATTGCATACTATATAATATGTATTTATACATAACAGTCTGGGGCTTGAAATATTAATATTATCAGTTATAGCAATATGTAAAATAATATAAAAATAGTCCAAATAATAAAATCAACAGGTTCAGAATAGTAATATGGTAAAAACACTAGATAATTTTTCCACATTTTTATGTCTACACGTCTTCCACATTCAAGATCTGCATATGTCACATGTGGTCAGTCCATATTCTACAACAATTCTAACTAGGCATAAGTTTATTTTTCATCTGTAGGTAGTAATCGATAGAATTCTTATACTTGTAAATGGAAAGTTATCTATCAACATGGATTCTTATTGACAGCTCATTGATTTTAAGGGCCATGAATTGATGTGTGTGTGTGTGTGTGTGTGTGTGTGTGTGTGTGTGTGTGTGTTCTGTATGTTATTTAAAACATTTCTTGATAAACATTAAAAATAAAAATCTCCTTAATGGTCCATACCTATGAGTCAATTAATAAAGTAAATGTAGATAGCATATATCTATAAATTGCAATAAACAAATAGAATTATGCAATATTTTACAAAATTAATTTTTATAAAATGTTCCTTAATGACTATAGCTGTGTGGCTGATATATAGATCAATCTACTCTAGTGTAAACCCTCTTCCTAAGGAAACTAAGGCTACTGTATGAACTGATTGCTGAACTTAAAGCCAAGAAAGCCATTTCCTTGCTGCTGACCCACAAGAGTTAAGAAAAATAGTTTAATTGGTGAAATGATGGTAGATATTTGAAATAAAACGTATGCTGGGTTGAAACTAGAGTTGACCTCTATCTAACAAGACGAGGTAGATAAAAACCAAAGAGCAGAGGGTGACAGGAGAATATATTAAGTCAGTAGCCCAGGGTCTTTTCTTGTTAGAGTCTCTAGGACCACCCATATTTTCTCCACTTTATGCCTGACTATTCATCTTTTCCTGGGTTTTTGCGGATCTTTACCAAATTCTATTTTACTTGAGCTAATCTGAGTAGAGTTCTCTTCTTGGTAACCAACCATCATCTGAAAAAGACAAATTACAAAATGAAGTTTACTGATAATGATGCAAGGCCAAATATGAATGATAATTTAAATTATTATGCCAAAATATATGTGTAATTGAATTTTTATTTTCAAGTGACATACAACTTAATTCAAAATTGTGTAAATTATAGTTTCAAAAGCTTTGATAACTTTCAACTTTCTGTCCTCATTTGTTCTCCAGAGATTCAACTTTGAATATAATTTTGTATTATGGCTAATATGTCTTCTCATGCACAACCTCAAAGGAAATTGTTGGATGTGGTTAGTCACATTTATCTACACCCACTGTAAACTTTTTTAAAAATTACAAATATTACATTTTGTGTCAACTTATCCTAATTTGTAATCACATACAAATTAAGAGGGGCACCTGGGTGGCTCAGTCAGTTGAGCATCCGACTTCAACTCAGGTCATGCTCGAGCTCTGTGCTGACAGCTAAGAGCCTGGAGCCTGCTTTGAATTCTGTGTCTCCCTCTTTCTCTGCCCCTCCCCTGCTCATGCTCTGTCTGTCTCTCTTTCTCAAAAATAAACATGAAAAAAAATTAAGAGGGGTGCCTGGGTGGCTCAGTCAGTTGAACGTTCAACTTCGGCTCAGGTCATGGTAGGTTCGGCTCACCATTGGTAGGTTCAAGCCCCGCGTCAGGCTCTGTGCTGTCAGTTCAGAGCCTGGAGCCTGCTTCAGATTCTGTGTCTCCCTGCCCTTCCTCCCACTTGCACTCTGTCTTTGTTTCTCAAGAAGAGACCTATAAAATTCTGAAGCCAAAGGGATTTTGCAGGTGGTACCAGGACCTCATGCAAAAGTCATACATGTAAGTACAAAGACAGGAGCCACAAAGAAGACAAACATGAGTTGGGGAATGTGAGCAGATTATTCTGGCTTGGCTCAAAAAAAAAAAAAAAAAAAAAAGCCAGGAGAGACTAAAGTTGTGTGAAAGTCTCACTCCTAAATTGATGTAGTGCATTCTATTGCACAGGCATGGCCTGGCAATAGAGAATCCAAGTGAGTGTTAAACATACAGACAAAATCAGTCCTAGACAATTGTTGGCTCAAACACAGCATATTTTACAAGCATGAAAGTTGATCAGGGGTTTTCTAGTTAGCCATGGAAATAATCTGCTCAGTTGAATTAGTATATGCAAAAGCCAAGAGGTATAAAAATCATGCACAGCCTCAGAGTGGCGCTGAGTCTCTGCTTGGAAAGCAGACTTGTTGAGGGAAGTTTTGGGAAATTAAGTTAAATAGAAGATAGATAGATAGATAGATAGATAGATAGATAGATAGATAGACAGACTATGATCTTACCTTCCATGCTTATTTTCACTTCATATTTCACTTCGAAGTTCATTGGATTGAAATAAAGTTTATTGGATTGAAAGTTTTTCAATGTGAGAGTAGAGCATGATCAGTTTTCCAATATAGAGGATTCATTGAACTATGAAAAATTCAAAGGAGTGGAGATCAGTTGTTGAGTCTGGTGTAACAGTATGAGTAAGAAATGAAGAGGAAATGAATGATGGAATCGTAATACTTAAGAAACAAAAGGATGTAGAGCTAAAAGAGGTAGAGTAAATGCAACTTAGTTATACTAACCTGGATATTTGGGGTGAGAGAAGCTGTATATAACAGTAGATAAGAGCAGAATCCACTTGAGTTTGAAAATTGTCCCCAGAACTTATTAGCTTTGTGACATGGGTCAAGGCATTTTATTCTCTGTATTTTAGTTTCCTTATCTGTAAAATTTTATAATAATAATTTAGTAACTATCTTATAGAGTATTATGAGGATAAATCGAGTCAAAATATATTAATCACTTAGAACAATATATAAATTAATAAATGTCAGTAATTTTTATGAAAGATAATGATGTGCTGCTTGGAAGGCAGAAAGGTAGAAAAACTGCCACAGATAAAAATAAAGAATGCAAGTATCTTAAAACATTTTTTTAAAAAGTAAATGTGTATTTGATTTCACCTTCAACTATACCCAGACTCTAAATAAATGCATTTCTCAATGCCCTTGTCTCTAGGTATATCGTTACCACTCTTGTTTAAGCTGGCTTAAAATCTGACAATTGTTTTGATTCATCTTCCTTCTGTTTACCTTTGACAAGAAAGGTACTAAGATTACTTTTATTTTATTTTATTTTATTTTATTTTATTTTATTTTATTTTATTT